>NC_072732.1:37356264-37656264 GCF_026930045.1 Uloborus diversus
GTAATGCCTGGTCATACATGAAAAAAAGAACTTATATATACGGGTCGACTTGAGAACCTCCTCCGTTTTTTCGTCGGTTAAAAAACTAATCCTAATTACAAATACCAGAGATTGAGAGGTCTACACTGCCGTGGGCATGTCAAAGGCAGTAACTGCATTTTTTTTTTTCATTTCTTTTTCTTTTTTTTTTTTTTTTTTTTGCATTTTGTCATCTATTGTACGTTAGCTTTGTTGTACAAACTAACTTATTTGTTTTCCGCTGAAAAAAATATATAACTCCAACATTTTCTTATTGTTAGTACTACTGAATCCAACACACATTTCTTCAAATATCTCGAAAACTCATTTCTGCAGATACTGCCGCTTACCTGCCCACGGCAGTACACACGAGAGACATACAGGTCTGAAGCTCATTCATTGTGAGCTTTTTTTTTTTTTTTTTTTTTTGTAATACCCAACTCAGAATCAAAAAATCTTGGAGTGAACAACTAATCCCCCCCTCTCCCCCCCCTTAGGGTAGGAATTTTCCCCTCAAATTTATAGGGGAATTACTTCAGGCTATACCCTTTCTAATAAAAAAAGAATATTCAAAATCGGACTATTCTGTAAAAAGTTATGTGTGGTCATACATTAAAAAAATATATATATACGTGTCGACTTGAGAACCTCCTCCGTTTTTTCGTCGGTTAAAAATAGTATGTCACCATCACTAAACTTCGCCCTATTTTTTCTAAACAAATCCTGAATATAAAAAATGTTTGACGACTGGCACTGAAAACTAACCCTAATCACAAGTACCAGAGATTGAGAGGTCTACACTGCCGTGTGCAGGTAAAGGGCTATAACTGCAATTTTATCGATTTTTTTTTTTTTTTTTTTTTTTTTTTTTTGCATTTTGTCATCATTGTTTGTACGTTAGCTTTGTTGTACAGACTAACTTATTTGGTTTCGGCTAAAAAAAATATAATTCCAACATTTCCCAGTTGATAGTACTGAATCCAGCTCACAATTCTTCAAATATCTCGAAAACTCATTTCTGCAGATACTGTCGTTTACCTGCTCAAGACAGTACACACGAGAGACATACAAGTCTGCATCTCATTCATCGTGAAGTTTTTTTTTTTTTTTGTTATACCCAATTCAGCATCAAAACATCTTAGACTGAACTACTAATCGCCCCCCTTTCCCCACCCTTAGGGTAGGATTTTTTCCCTCAAATTTATATAGGAACAACTTCAGGCTATACCCTTTCCAATAAAAAAAAGAATATTCTAAATCGGACTATTCTGTAAAAAGTTATGTGTGGTCATATATAAAAAAATCTGTGAGTGAACAACAAATCTCCCCCTTTTCCCACCCTTAGGGTAGGAATTTTTTCTCCAAATTTATATGAGACCAACTTCAGGGTATAACCTTTCCAATAAAAAAAGAATTATCAAAATCGGACTATTTTGTAAAAAGTTATGTGTGGTCATACATTAAAAATCTGTGAGTGAACAACAAATCAACCCCCTTTTCCCACCCTTAGGGTAGGAATTTTTTTTCAAAATTTTTATGGGACCACCTTCGGGGTATACCCTTTCCAATAAAAAAAGAATTATCAAAATCAGACTGTTCTGTAAAAAGTTATGCGTGGTCATACATTAAAAAAAAAAATATATACGTGTCGAATTGAGAACCTCCTCCGTTTTTTCGTCGGTTAAAAATAAATTTTTAAAACTGAAATTTGTGAGAAAGGATTGCGTAGCGAAGATAGTCTGAAATTAGGTCGTTAATATTCGAATTTGGAAAACTTTCCGAGAGAGATCTCAAAATCCTCCTCCACCTTACGTCTCTAAAATTAGCCTAAAATTGAATTTTCTAAACTTCAATTTTGAAAAACCGTGGACCCCTTCCCTCTCTCATTCTTTTCCCTAAGGTCTGAAAATTTTCAAAAGCATAAGAGAAAAGAAGAATTACAGTTTTAAGAATTTCAGAGGGTGAACCCTCAAGTTTCCCCTTTCCAAAGTTAGTCTAACTTGGACTAAGTTTGGAAAACGTTTTGAGAGGGAATCTCGAATCCTCTCCCTGCCCTCCCCCCCCCCTTCCATCTAACCAAACAAACTTTCATGCCGCATTTCTAAAACTTCAAAGTCAATCAGCAACCGAAGCCGAGACGTCAAATCCCAAGCATCAGCAAAGGTAGTGCAAAAAAAAGGTCTTAAATACTTATATTCAATACAATTTGCAGCGAAAATCATCGACTCCTATTCCTTTCCCTGCCCAATGTCAGCAAAGATAGAGTTCAAAATTTTCTTGAAAAACCTCTGAATTTTTCGCATTCCCTTAACAACATAAAATTGCTTTTTCAAAAGTTTTAGTTTGGAAAATGTCCTGGAACGTTTCCCGAATGCCAAACGTCACCAAGCTTATCTCATAGTAACTTCAGTTTTGAAAAATAATTTGACGGAAACCTCAAACCTTCATTTGCTAAAATTAGCTATGTTTGACTTCAATTTAGAGAAATTCTCTAGGAGAAAATCCAGATCCTTAAATTTTTTTCCACAAAAGATTGACTTACACTAAGTTAAAAAAAAATCAGGAAGTTCGTTCAACCTGCGATTCCTCTTCCCTCTCCTATCTCTTTTCTGTCTTTTCTCTGACATTCCTCTGGCTGCCTAAAATTGGCCTTTTAGTACGTGTAACTTTTGAAATCTATCTTTCGTTCAAAGCAATAAATTACCCAAAAAGGAATTTATCCGTTTTAAATTTATCAAAGGTTTTATAAATTCACTCTATTTTTTTTTCTTCATGTTAATTAAACGTTGATAGTTACTTAAATAAAGGTGGGTAAGGGTGGCAGTTTCAAGTCAAGACATTCCCAAGAGTAATGCCCCTCTCTACCTAAAAATTCCTACATAAACAAGTGTCTCTTGCCCTCCTCTCACCTTTAAAGTTCGAATCCGTATGATCAGACCTGAAACAGAAATGGATTTACGAAAGGAGATTAGGGAAGAAAAAAATCCGAGAGAAGGCCACCAAAACATCTCATTCCATAGCAACACAAAACATAGTCTAACAGCATTTTCACGGTCTAAATTTCTAGAAGTTTTCAAGGAAGTGATTAAAACTCCAATATTGAAAAACTTCCAGTGGAAGAAAGATCACAAAATCTCTCCTCTCCCTAACACCACATTTTTTTTTCTAAAATTGCATTTTTGAACTTGAATATCAAACATTTCCAGTTTTGCTGAGCCCCATGCCTTCGCCTAACGCCATCAAAGATGACCTACAGTTGCAGTTAAAAAATTCAGAGCGAACCAGATCCCTTCTATTGAAACACGAAAATCGTCCGAAGTAGCGTTTGGAGAACTTCAATAACAAAATTGAGTGAGGAGGAGTTCTCGAATCCAATTATTTCTCATGAAACTACTAAAACAAGTTAAGTTCCGCAATTTTAAAATTTAAACTTCAAAAAATTCTGGGGGAAGGCCCCAAACCTCCAAAGATTGTGTTTTTCGAACTTAAATTATAAAAGCATTACGTAGAAGTTCCAAACAAAGTCCCTTCCGAACATTGAAAGAAGGCTGGCAATTGCATTTTTATGACTTCAATTTCAAAAAAATTCCGAAGAAGAGCTCTTAAATTCATAATCCCCTATTCCCTAATATCATCGAAGATCGTCTAACAAAACTACATTTTTGAAAGTTCTGTTTTGAAAAATTACCGGGGGAGCATACCTGAACCCCATCTCTTCCCCTAACGTCATGGCCCATAAAAATCCCATTTTTAGACCTCAACATTGAAATATTTTCGGGGAAAGGTTTCAGAAACTTTCATTTCTCTAAAATCATTGGAGAAAAAGAGTCTAAAATTGTGTTTCTAGAGCTCCAATATCGAAACATATGTGGGGGAGAGTTCTGAATCCAATGCCTTTTCTTCTAGCGTCATCAAAGATAACTCACAATTTGAACTTCAATTCCAAAAATTTTCTGGGGGTGATCCCCCGAAGCCCCCTTTTCACTTTTACTGAAAGTGGTAAAAAGAGATGTCATCTTGATATTACTACTTTTCATTTATAAAAAAGTAGTACCAATAAAGATTTAATTGATTATCAATTCTAGCTTCCGAGTCCTCAAACGAATCTATAGTTGAACGGTTTGAGAAAAGTTAATGGATTCAGAATACTGTTGAATTTTTCTTTATTTCATTCTTGTCTCTCGAAAAACACTTAATTTTCATTTAAATTCTTTTAATCAGTTACGTATGTTGTTTTATTTTTATTAGCCTCTCCCCCCCCATATAATGAATTAGTTATATCTCCCCCCCCCCCAACTATTGTAGGGATATACCCCTGACTTGAAAAAACAGGCGCCCCCAAGCTGGTTTTTCCACCGCCCTCTTTGGGTGCCCAGCACAGGCCTGCCAACCGCGACTGATTTATGAGGAAAACTGCATACTCGGTATGATAATACTGCTGTTTTAACCACCATCTTGATCTTGAAAGATCATGTTAAGCAATTCAAACTTAGCGATAAGCCAGAGTGAATGTCCATGAGGAGCCACAGAGAGAAATCATGAATGTCACACATATCTGCCACTAATGTCCCATATAAATGCACCTACATTAGCCACTATGTAATTATCCAGCTCTCTTATCTCTTTTTCTGTTTAATCTGGCTCCTGCCACATTCAGTCGAGAAAGAGCATTGTTCCAAACATCTCCACAAATTTTATCTGGGTGTTATCTGCTCCCCGACTTTTTCCAACCTTTTCATTTTGACATTTCACTACTCAGCTACGAGAGCATTCATTCTCTACCCCTTTTTCTGTTCCGGTCAGCAGGGGACTGTGCTGAGGCTTAACCTGAAATTGACACTGTGTGAATACTTCAGCAAACGAACTTGTATCAACATTTTATAACATCGTGTTCTTTTGCTTCCTTCTGCTAAGATGCCGAAAATAATCTTTAGCATGCACGAAAAAATTCCAATTTGAGTTTAAGAATAAAAACCAATTCACAAGCCATCAATTCATTGACGATGAATAATAAGTTACAGATGAACATTTTTCAAGTTCTGCAAAAAGAAAAAAAAGGTAGCCAAAGAACCGTCCGTGAGCTATGACACACTGCTGGAAATCCAATGGCTGTTATTTTTCAAACTTCATTTGGAAAGTAAAATACATGCCTTAAAATGTCTTTACATGAAAACATGTATTTTTGTAGGTTTGGGTAGAACTCGTTAAACCGCCACCCTTGACTTTGGCCAATTTTTGGCCCATCACTAAGGTTGGCAGTTTAACGAGGTTTGACTGTAGACCAGTGTTTCAAAATTAGAGAAAAAAATCAGTGGAAGAAGTCACAAACCTGAGGATAGCCTGGGTGGCACAAAATTTAATTTCTGGCAGCTCATAGACACCAAAAGACACTCACTACTCTTATAGTTGGCATAATAGTTTTTTAAAAAGGAATTTTCTTGATACAATAGTTGTAAAGTTAACACAATAGTTAATATAGTTAAATATTTGTATTTTTGATATTTATTATTATAATCAAATTTAAATTTCTGGTTAAGGAAATTAAAAAATAATCAAAACTCTAGGAATGCAATAAGTTTTCCTGATGCATGCTTGTATTTCTTTCTTTCTTTTTTTTTTCTTTTAAATGATCTGTGTGTAGAGAATGTCTATGTTCCAAAAGTCTATTAATAGCTATTTATTTTGTAGAAGTCACCACTCAAGCTAACTTCACTGTAATTTTTTAGATTACTATTTGTTAATGTTTATATGAAATGTGTGTGATTAATTGCTTATTCATTATATTCTTAGATGTGCTTGCCTCACTTTGACATAAATGAGCCAGAAAAAGTGTGCCTTAATTGCATGTTAATTGTTGAATTGATGACTAAATCTAAATCTGAAGATATGGTAGGTTTTTATTCAGTGAAAGTTTTCTAAACAAAGTATGTATCTAAACAGATTTATCAGCATATTTATAATATTTTATCGTTTGCAGAGTTTGAAATATGAAGCTGTTACTGGATTGTGTAACCTTACAAAAACCACTTCTGGTTTGTGCAAAGTAAGATTTACTTCATTGAAAGTTCTATAATTTGATTTTAACTGATCGCAGTCATTCTGCATACTGTCTTAAAATATAAATAGTCTGAATAAAATTCTGAAATATATTTACTAAAAGTTAACGTTTTGGATTATTAGATGCTTTTGAATTTTAAGAATAGTAAAAGCAGAAAGATTCTCTCCAAACGCAGGGGTACCGCTGCAGACTAAAAAAGCGACTATTTTGAAGAGTTGTAGACTATGATGACTATTTTAGCCTAAAATAAGACAAAAACTACTATTTTGTAAAAAAAAATTGCTACTATTTCAGTTTAAAAGCAACTAAAAAATGTAAAAAATATGATGAATGTTAAAAAAAAGTTGGGAAATGTAAAAAAAAAAAACCACTTCAACTTCAAATATCATCGGTTGAACTATAGTGCCAAACTTTTAACTCGCTCTGGTCTGCCAAAAGTCGCGTTGTTTATTGCCAAAGATAAATATAACAGCCCTTCCACCTTTTATTTTCTCCTAGCAGCATGAGACACCTGATGCATATTTATTGCCAACAAGAATAACAATACTAACCTCATGAAGAGGAATATTGGTTTTGGTTTTGGCGGGTTCGCAATTACAACCTTGCACCTTATATTTCCTGGTACGGAAGGAAGTAGTTCTGATTTCACAAACAAATGCACTTAATTTCATTTCAAAAAATGCTGATTCAATAACCAAGCAAAGTTTAAAGGGGCCGAAGGCGATTTTTAAGAATATTTTAGTTACTCTGGATCTTTCTGGAAACCCTGCCATTTTTCTTTGCAGCTACAATATTCGAATGATGTCATTTAATAAACATAGAGTATTTTCAGCCTTTTTATTATATTATTTTTTTCATTTTTCTGCAAATTTGAAAATGAAAGCTTTATCTGAAAAAGTTAAATGGAATTTAAGAGCAGTGTTCAGCATTTGTGATTTAAAGCCCCATATAAAGTACTACAGTGTGTTTTCTACACTTAAACTATGTAATATTTAACTTGTTTCACATTTGTAACATTTAAACCCTATTAATAATGAAAAGTTTTTTTTTCCGGGGGGGGGGTGACTTGTTAATTTTTTTAACCACATGCTTGCTAATAACCATTACAATTATATGGTGCTAATGTTTACTTTGTGTTATTTAATAAACATATGCCATTCAGTTTTTTTTTTTTCATTTTACTTTGAATGTTAATAAAAATTCAATTTAAATGTAGATGAAAGCTGTTGGTTGCTTTATATGCATACGTGATTGTGAATTTAATAACTGTGTATAGTGATTGTTTTTTTTTTTTTTAATTTCAAAGTCTGTTGACCAAAATAACTAATGTACGTTAGCAATGCTTTGAAACAGCAGGGGGCAGACACCCTAGTTATGAAAATATTTAAGATTTATAGTACTTTAAGTAAGTTTTATAATATTTTTTAAGTTTTCATTTGTGTTCTGGCTTACCAGAACCATTTTAATATAAAGTATGATTGGTCCTCACATAAAAAAAAGGTTGGGCACCACTGATTTATAATGAATAACTGTAAATACAAATACGAATACAAAAGTGACGACCAGCAACAGGCTCTGGGCCCAGCTAGACTGGTCCTAGTCAATTTACAATCCCCAGTGAAGATCAATGGCCCTCTTAAAACTATCTACTCCCTTGCTCATTACCACCTCTTCCGGTAAACTGTTCCAAGGTTCCACTACCCTGCTAAAATAATAATTTTTCCTAACATCCATGTTAGCCTGAGATTTAAATAGCTTAAAACAATGACCCCTTGTCCTGTTTTCAGTGCTAAACTTCAGCCCCGTAACATCTTTTATTTTAATAAATTTGAACAACTGAATCATGTCCCCTCGGTCTCTTCTTTGCTCAAGACTGTACATTTTTGGCCTTCTAAGCCTGGAATCATAGTCTAAGTGAGAAAGTCCATTTATTAGCTTTGTAGCTCGCCTTTGAACCCTTTCCAATACATTAATGTCTTTCTTAAGTGAAGGAGACCAAAACTGAACAGCATACTCTAAATGAGGTCTTACCAGACTTCTATATAAGGGCAGAAGAACTTCTTTAGATTTGTTTGAAATAGATCTATTGATAAACCCAAGCATCTTATTGGCCTTGTTACTAGCAATACTGCACTGTTGGCTAAACTTTAAATCCTGACTTATTAAGACCCCCAGATCAGTAACTTTGTCAGCCTGACTAATGACTGAACCTTACAAATAATAACTGGTACACTTATTTCCATGCCCTAAATGTAGCACTTGACATTTCCCAACATTAACAGCCATACCCCATTTATCAGCCCACTCCGTAATATGGTCTAGATCCTCTTGCAGCTGTTTTGCTTGTTCTTCATTTTCTACAGTCCCCATAACTTTGACATCATCAGCAAAACAATTCATGTTCCCAGAAATATATTTGTGAATATCGTTCATAAAAACAATGAACAAAACAGGCCTTAACACTGATCCTTGAGGAACCCCGCTTAAAACCTCACTCCAATTAGAATAATTTCTCCTTACAACTACCCTTTGTTTCCTTCCGGTCAGCCAGTTTTTTACCCAAATGAAAGTTTTCCCTCCTATTCCTATATCAGCTAATTTGCTAAGTAGAGCAACATGCGGTACCTGAATAGAAAGCTTTTTGAAAATCAATGTAGAAAACATCTACAGGTTTCTTATTGTCCAAAGCCATGGTAACTTTGTCATAGAAATGTAATAAAATAGTTGCACAAGATTTTTTTACCTTTCCTGAAACCGTACCAAAAACTAATCAATAGATTATTAGTCTCTAGAAAATTTACTATCTTAATTTTTATCAATGTTTCAAAAATTTTGCAAACCACCGAAGTTAGACTCACAGGTCTATAATTTCCCGCACTCCCTTTAGACCCTTTCTTGAAGAGTGGTGTAATGTTAGCCAGCTTCCAGTCCTCTGGCACTGTCCCCGAGTTATAAGAAGCATTGAAAATATTTACGATTACATCTGCTAATTCCTCCGCACATTCAACTAAAATTTTTGGATAAATATTATCAGGTCTCGGAGCCTTAGTCTCTTTAATTTTTTTCAAATGAAGTAAAACTTCATCCCTGGAAAATACAAAGTCCTCAAGCTGTACTCAATGACTCCCTCTAAATGATCTGCACCCTATTTTTCTAAAATTTTGAAACAATTTTTCTCTTTTTAGTATTTTGCTTTTTGAAATAATGTTTATTAATTAAAAATCTTGGGGGAGCATTTTATGATTTTTTTTTTATAAATTTTTTTCTGTTAAATGAAAAGAGTATTTTTTTGTGAAGTTTATTTTATAAAGTTTTTTTGAATTTTCAGGTTATAGAATCAGGCGGCATCCATATTATGTTATCCATGACTGTCAATGGAGATTTGAATTTAAAGGTAAGATGCACCTTGGTGATTCCACCTTTTTCAATTCTACAGAAAAATTAATAAACAAGTTCTAATTAATCTTTCTAATAATTATTTATTTAAATTCCATCTTTGGTTATTCTTTCTGACAAATCTGTAATTTGTTTATGGAAAAAATGCAGAAAGTTTACAAAAGGGAGGATTTTCCCATATCATCCTTTTTGTAAGCCTATTTCGTCACTTTCAGGCGTAGAAGTGTTCCTATTTCCTATATTTTCCGATAAGTCTAAAAAACATTCCTATTTTCCTATAATTCCTACATTTTCCTATATTTTTTAGTCCCTGCTTCCTTGCAGCTCCTATTTTTCCAACCTCAATCTTCAAACAACATAATTTCTGCTGGAAAACATATTTTTTAGAAACATGCCAGTTACAAATAGGTGATTCGCCGAAAATTACATGCCTTGTTTTAAGATTTCAACCGTTTTGCATTCTGTGAAGTTTTTAATTATTTTTTAAGTTTGTTAGTATAGCAACATAGCTACCTTAAGTCGGTCTATTTTATTCTTTACCTTACATAGATTTCAATAGTTTATTTACTTCTTAAATTGATTTTAGTTGTTGGGCCTTATTCAACCAATAAAATAGGATTTAACACTCATAATCTCGGATTTTGATGAAACTTTGATTTAGGTGTTTCAACCCAGGGGTGTACACAGAAATTTTGGGGTCCGTCAAAAATGACCATTTAAACTGTAATGAACCATTTTAAAATAAAGAACAGGTACAGGTAGAGCAAAGAAATTTATTGCTCAAAAATCTACCACCCTTACGCTATTTTTCAGCATTGCTCCCGTGATTTTCCAAAGTTTTGTCATAGTGTAGTACAGGTTTTTCTATACCTATTTGTAGAAAGTTGCCACCTGTGTAGTCAACCATTGGGTAATATGTTCTCTGAGCTCATCACTCATGTTGTGCCATCGACCGCCAAGGAAAGACTTTAGATGCCAAAATGAATGAAAGTTGCTGCGAGCAAAGCCAGAACAGTGTGGAGAATGCTAAAAAATGTCCCAGCCAGAGCCGTTTAAGAGTCCCCAAGGTTGTTTACACAGGCAACCTTGTACCACCTTATGACAAATGCTTGGAAAATCCAAGAGCAATGTTGAAAATTAGCGTAAGGGTGGTAGATTTTTATCCAATAAATTTCTTTGCTCTATCCTGTGCTTGTTCTTTTTTTATTTCAAAACAATACTTACTTTAAAAACGTGTCTGGTATTTCACCCCTCTTTTTAAACATCTTGGGCCCACTTCAGGCTCGAGCCCGGGTCAACAGGTGTCCCCCCCCCCCCCTGTGCACGTCCCTGTTTCAACCTGTTAAAGTTTTTGTGATGACAATGTTTCTTACAATTTGTTCAATTATGGAAAACTAATTATAAAATCATTGATTACAAACCAGCACTGATTTTATTTTTACAAGCATAATTTGATTTGTTTGAATTTATTCTTTTAAAATTTATTTCATTTTACAACTTTTCTTATTTTACCAATTAATATTTTATTATTATTTGTAATTTACACATTTTTCATGGAAATTACATAATTTAAAAGGGTTAAATACTTGTTTTTTATTCATCATCTGTTTTTAAATTGAAATAAAAAATGCGTTGTGAAAAAATGTTGGGAATACAAAAATTAAGAAATACAATATTTAAACATGGTATTATTGATAAATTAATACTCCTCCAATAATTGCTTACCGTAGTTGAGATGTAAATTCTTTTGCATCCTGCAGGTTTTTTTTTTATTTTTTTATCTTAACTTCTTATCTTATTAATTAATATTGTTAGCATCTACGTTTTCTCGTGGGAATTATAAGAGCTTGAAAGGATAAAAAAAAATTGTTCATGTTTTGATTTATTTTTAAATTTTTACAAATACTGGAAAAGTATTTTAAATAAAGCATTAAAAAATAAAGGCAATATTATTTTTAGAATTATTTTCTGAATAAATTATTATTTTGATCCTTTTGCGAACCGTAAATTTTTCAATTCTTTTCAATTATGAACAAAATTTCGTTGTATTGTAGTTTAGAGTGCCCTTTTCATTAATTATTTGTTTTTTATTTTCCTATTTTCTAATAAATAAATAATTGGCAGTTTATTTACATTTTATTATTTCAGAAAGTTTTTTTAACTGATAATATAGACAACACTAAAATAATGCGCATTTTTATTAAGTAATTAACATACTATGATCATCATGATTTCAGGAAGAGATCATTATTTTTTAGATTTATTTAGCACAAGATCCAGAAGAAACAGATATAAAGTGTGAGGTTTTTTTTAAAATTAACTTTGGTAGTTTTAAAAAAATTTCTGCAGAGCCAAAAAAAATTTCCGAACGTCGTTCGCCGCATTTGTCTATATTACTCAAGACTGATATAATTAATGTAAAAATTTTACGTTCCAAAAGTTGAAAAAAAATCCATGATTTGATCCCACCGGAGTCCCAAAGACTCAAAATACCGGACTTTGTATTGTTCTTCCTGTGCTATTTTCTTCGGGAAGTTTCTATCTATTTGTAAAAATTCCTACATATTTCTGGAGAAATTCCTATATTTTTTAAGAACAATTCCTATAATTTCCTATATTTTTCTTTGTCGAATGTCACTTCTATGCCTGCACTTTGTTATAGTTCTATAAGCATTTTTGACAAGGGTGAAGTATTGCTGATTAATTATAGTTTTTAAATATTTATTTTTACTAATGAATTATTCTGTTTTCAGTGTGCTATTGCTTCTGCCTTGCACAGTATAACTCAAAGTATGATGTTAAACTCATTTCTTGTCGAAGCTGGGTGCTTGAAAGCTCTAAAAAAGTAAACTTTTTTTATTTGCAAAGAATTTGTTAAACTCTCCTTTTGAAGTGTATTGTATTGAACTGATATAATTTTATGATTGTATGATGTTGATGTAGTTTTTGATAAATGACTTTTCACAAAGAGTAGAACCCTTATATATATTAATATTTATTCCTTCGTTTGTTTTACAACTGCTCTTTGTTGTTATTGCTGTGTTGGCAGGGGTCGATTCTGACGGGAATAGGCTTCGCTCGCAAAATTCTAGATCGTAAAAGTGGCCACTTCCCAAAATTTCATCCCTTAATGTTAGATCTTTCATGTAATTTTATTTATAAAAACAGTTTGTTCATCACTTTTAAGCTCAATCAGTTTGTCTGAAAGCAAAATATCAGTAAAAACACCTCCAGCTTCCAACTAATTCCCAGTGAATTCCTTTAGGCCAAAGGGATTTCTGAGTAGGTTTAGGATTGTTGAACAACTTTATGCAATGTGACCTAATTTTTTTCACAAAATGTGGTCCTAAAATAAAAACCTGGATCGACCCCTGGTTGGAATAATGGATTTATGTTTTCTTTATGAGGCTCAATATTCATATATAACTTATATATGTTGCATATATTGGGTGAATGCAAAAGTTCGTACAGAGGTGCAATAGATACTGTTAGAAGCGGCATAAAGTTTTGTCATTAATACCGGCATCTACATAGGGCAGATTGTTGGAAAGGTGATATGTGCAGCTTTCATTTCAAACAAAATGATTTGTAGATACAAACTGCTTCGAGAAAGATTACTTGCAAAATGAGTGTCCATAAGGTGCATTTACGGCATGTTATGCTTTACGAGTTTCAGAAAGGAATAAAGGTTGCAGCAGCTATAAAAAACATTCAGGAGGTTTATCAAGATCAAGCTCCAGCTAAACAAGTAAATGAAAAATGGTTTGCAAAATTTCGCCCTGGAGAGTTTAATCTTGAAGATGAGCCAGATCGATCTTCGGACATTGATGATGATGTCATGCGAATTTTAGTTCAGAATATTCTGCAAATTTCAATAGAGGAAGTTGCTACAGCACGTAACATTGACCAATCAACCACTGTCCATCGTTTAAAAAAAAAGATTTGATTTGAAGCTTGATATACTGGGTGCTCCATGTGCTAACCGAGAGGAACAAAGACCAGCGAATATCTGCAGCCATTTCTTAACTCAGGCGACTCAAAAACGAGCCATTTTCAGATCTATTTGTGAGGGGCAATGAAAAATGGGTCCTGTACAACAATATTCAGCTTAAAAACACATGAAAACATGCTGGTGAGCACGGTGACGCAATGGCAAAGGCCAGTTAGCATCGAATGAAGATGATGCTCTTTGTTTGGTAGAACTGCGAGGAAATAATTTATTTTGAGCTTCTCCCCGCTAGTCAAGTGATTGACTTGGACAAATACTGTTGCTGATTAACCAATTTGAACCGAGAAATTAAACAGAACATCCGATTCTGTCAGAATGCCAAACCACACTTTTCAAGACAGAAGCTGTGCAAACTGAACAGCCTGAACTAGAATGTCCTACCATATTCTTCTGATATCACACCATCTGATTATCACTTGTTCCGGTCATTGCAAAATCATTAACATGGAGAAAAGATTTGACTCTTTGGATGCCTTACGAAGCGTAATGTCTTTGTTCTTCTAATCTAAACTGTGCTAGTTTTATTATTGGGACATCCATATGCTGCCAGAACGTTGAAAACAAATTATAGACAATGTTGGAGATTCCTTTTCAATCAATGTATCATTGATTGAATAAGGAACTTTGTTTGCATAATCGCTGTGTGACTTTTACTCACAAACTCTGCATGAAATTTTGCACTCACCCAATAAATATTCACATGTCGTTGTTTGCACTCTGTATTATGCACTGCACTCAAATGTGGCAAGTACTCATTTTGACCAAGGCCCCATTTTGTGCTCTAAAATTGTACCCAGGCTCATGGACCTGCAGGACCATGCGTTAATCAAGCCCTGACTGTACAACCGACTTTGAAGCCCCTGTCTCATATGCCTCATGAACCTGATGTCATAGGTTAGACAAATAAAACATAGCATAACTCACTCAGTCTCTGTTTCAGCAAAGAACATTTTAGCACAAATAATTAGTCCCAATTATTCTTGTTCTAACGTTTAAACATATTTTATAAAAAATTTCCTGTATCTTTAAAATTATTTTATTTATTTATTTTTTTTTACAATATTTCATTTAGATTATTTCAAAAATTGACTAGAGGTATTAAATAGAGTTTACAGTACAATGCTGGTACAGTTCTAATTTGAGAAATATCTTTTCAATCTTATCTTGAAGCTCCTGAAAACGGTCCATCTTAAATCTAAAACAAAAATTTATACTAGTAGCAGTTATTTTCATTTTAGTTTGTGTTAAATAAATGAGTTATTAGTACAGACAAAGAATTGACTCATTGATCTTGAGTAACACATAGACAGATTTAGAACTGCCTACAATAGCTGGTTTATTCACCACATATTTTAATAAGTTGAAATGTGGTTTATGTAAATGTACCATATACAAGAGAATTTTTTCTTTTTGTAAAACTTTGCATGAACTACATGAAATTTTTTCTAACATTATAGTTTGTTGGAAACATCTCATGATTGTAATGAATTGTTGAATGATTCCTTAAGTGCCTTAAATTTGTTATGCATGGATCCTAACATTAGAATAAAAGGTAAAAATTTTAGATATATCCTATCATCTTTTTTGAAAGTTCTTTAAGTCAAACTAGCATGTAACTTAAAGCAGTGGTGCTCAACCCTTTTCACTACTGAGGACCACTCGGTACCCTCCCGAATCCTAAATAGACCACATATGATAGAAATATTATTTTTGCAACAATTACACTCTATAAGAAAAAAAAACTTAACAAGAAAGAGCTGTCAGAATGAAATGAAATTTTACACACTTAAGAACAACATTGATATAACGATATAAGAAAGTGTTTACTAAATAAAAGCAAAATGATCATTTATTGTTAGAAAAATCCTAAATGAATGGAGGTTTTAGTACCCTGTTTTGCCATCTCTGGCCCAAATTGAAGCTGGATACAGCACTAAAGGCAATCTGGATGAATTCAATTGCAGTCCAATTATGTCGAACACAATATTACACCAAATAGAGACGACAGTGTGAAAACCATAGTTCAGCCTTAGTTTTCAGTGGCACACCACCCCAGCTGCAGATGATAATGGCATCCCTGATATGATTCCACTACACCAAGATAGCCTACCATTACATTTGTACCATGTTCAGTCATGGCCCTCATGGCTTGATCTCGGGAACCATTTTTTAACAGGATAATGCTAATGATCGGTCGGACAGAGCAAGGGTGTCAGAGGACATACTCTTCCTCTTTATCTCCTTCTCTGGCCTGCTCGATATCCTGTGTTGTCTCTGACAGAGCATATCTGAAATCGCTTGGTACGGTAACAACCTGTGAGTTTGACTGAATTAGTGGAACGTTTACTGTATCTGTGGTAGGTAGAGAGCATGGACTGTGGTATGAGATGACGTAAGACATCGTGCAAGCAGGGCCGGATTTAAGGGAGGGCAGGCAGGGCTACTGCCCCGGAGCCCCCAAACTAAATTTTTTACAAAATATCCTAACTTTCACGGGTCGAAAATATTGGATGTATACATATATGTGAAAATATTCGGATATATGTCAAAGTATCGGATCTTTTCAAACCCTGATTAGGGGCCTCCACTCCTTCGTTGCCCCGGGGCCTCCACACTTCCAAATCCAGCCCTGCATGCAAGACTTACACTCAATAAGCTAGAATGAATGTACCGCCTCATACATTCACTCTCGAGGTGGTTGAACAGATTAACTAAAACTTCCCCTCATTTAAGGTTATTCCATTAATAAATGATCATTTGTGTATCAATGTTGTCGTTACATATGAAAATTTTCATTTTATTCAGACAACTCTTTCTAGGTGCGTTGACTTTTTGGTATAGAATATATATTTAGTGAAATGAGATGAATCTAAAAGTTTTCGTGAATAATTTTGATTAGTACTATAAAAATGATATGAATTAATTTTTACTAGCTGTTCACGAACCACATGAAAATTGCTCATGTACCATAGGTTGAGAAGCACTAATTTAAGGTATTATAATGTTTAAAATGAATTGCAAAATGTTACTACTGGAAAAACATTAATATAAATAAATTAAATTAAAAAATACATATATAGAATGTAAAAGGAAGAAAATTTAACTTTGAATGGAGCTTTTGTCTTTTATTTCTTGGTTTGCCTCTATCTCCCTTTCTTCATCTCGGTTTTCCTCAAATATTGGATCTGCATTTGTTTGATCTTAAAATTAGGTTTTTTTTAACTATGAGCATGTCCTTCTACAATTAAATGGTTCAGTTCCTCATTGTGCTTTATTTATATTTAATCAATTCCTTGTATGCATATAAATGTAATTCTCCCCAATGCTATCTATATCTGCATTGGGGATATCTGCACTATCGAGTGTACCAATAAAAATTTCTTGCTATAGCAAGAAATTTTTATTGGTACACTCGAATAAAAATAATATAGCATAACAATAATATCATATAAACACAATAACTGCTGCACTGTATTCTAGTCCACTTTTTTTTATTCATAAAGTTATTAATCTTCCAGTCTAGTTTTGCTTTATTATAAATAAGTTTGTTTCAAAAGTTGAGATATATATATTTAAAGTTTTCTTTCCCCAGTTAAGACTAAAATGATTTGTGTTATAAATTAGTAGTATTCCATAAATTAATTGCAGATATAGATAGCATTGGGGAGAATTTAAAAAATATATACATATTATTAATTCATTTCATTATTTTTTCAAATTCATTACTGTGCGAAATATTTCTTGCCTTTTCTGTTTCCTAGATAGAGATACATATCTTAATTTATTTGCAAATATATGCACTCAAACCTGATTTTGTGCAGTCTTTTTTTTTTCTTTGTGCATATATGAAAATTTCAATTGGATTGGGACTCAATTGACAAAATTATTTATAAAATGAGTGACGAGGTAGTATCTTCAAGTGATCACTGAGACACCCCAATGGAAAGTCACTGTGACCACCTAAAATTTCTTTTTTCGGGAAATTTTGCCTGACGATTCAGCAAAATTATCATCATTTGGTTAATTTTGACTTCCTGTAAAGAAGCAATTCCTAATTACTTTGTAAGTTTTTTGGGTTATTTTCAACGTGAGACTTCTTTTATGTGGTCCCTTTCCACCGCACAAAAACAGGATTGGGCGTGTGTGTGTATATATATATATATATATATATAAACATCAATAGAACAACAAACAGACAAAGTTACAACATAGATGAATGACAGAGATGAAGCCAGTACTCTTCAGCAGTGGAAACTTCATCCTATGGTCAAAAGAACAAAATTTTATACTAAAACTAACAATAGGATGTCAATTTCCGAAAAAAATCAACATTCAGGATTACATTGGGCAAAACGCACCACATGTGGAAAATGAATGCAGATTTAAGGAACAAAGACCTAAAACTAAGCACTGGGGTTTCGTCTCGGACATTAGAAGCCAAGGCTATCGATAATATCCCTCCGCCATACCACCAGCAAAAATCAAAAAGTCTTACCTATGTGTCTGGGTGCAAATGTAGATCCGTATCCATCAATCAAAGATTTCCAAGTAATTTAATAACTTAAACTTCAACAAAAGAATTGGTTTTGGATTGTTAATAACAGTGTTGAAGTGATCAATTTACTGAGCATGCTTGATATTCAGGATACTTTTAAACCTTTGATTTTGAAAACCTTTTCACCAATATCCCACTCAATGAACTTTTTTTCCTCTCTTTCAGAGCTTTTTAATTCGGTTAAGGACTCCCTTGATTTTAATGAAAAGTTTTTTCTTGGTCTTTTTAAATTTTGTACATTCAATAACTTTTTCAAAAATGGTAATTCATGTTTTCTTCAGATTAATGGCATTGCAATGGAAGCTAATTTTAGCTCTACATTAGCTAACCTTTTTCGTTTATATTATGAGAGGAAATTTTCAATTGCAAATCCTTCTTCTGCACCTTTTTGTTGTAGATACATCAATGACCTGTTGTGTATGAATTTTTCGAATTTTTCTGAACTTAAGAAAACTATATATCATAGTTCATGAACACTCAAAAAGACTAATTTTTCTCAAAATAACTTCAATTTCCTGGATATTAACATACAAATTGATTCAAATTGTTACACTACAATCTATGATAAAAGGTGTGAATTTAACTTCAAAGTTAACAGCTTACAAGATTTTTCATCCTGCTTAAGTAAAAAGGTTTTTATTGGCATCATTGTTTCACAAGCTATCAGAATAAAAGGAATTTGCAACACCATTTCCGCTTTTAATCAAAAAATTTCTGTACTCAAAAATACTCAAAAATATACTTTTTAATAATAACTTTCCTAAAAAATCTGGTTGAAAACATTTGCTTAAGTATAGCCTTCGATGAACATTTCGCTTCTCTTGAAACCGTTTAACTGTGCAAATGTGTGATGTACAACCGTGACTAACCTTTTTTTTTTGGATCGCTGATGTAGATGGTTTTTGCATGTGGGAAACAGACGACTGACATGTTTTTGGACTATTCTCTTTGGATATGGATTTATTTTTTAAGATTTTACGTTGATAACTGGAATGAATTTGTCAAGTTGAATATCGGATTGGTTTTGTTATAATGGCAAGTACTGTCCCATGGATGACAATTTATTCGGAACTTGTTTTCCTAATTAGTTGAGGCGAAACCCCCTGCTTTTATTTTTAGGTTTAAGCTCTTGTTTATAGTTTACCATGTGGTACGTTTTGCCCAATATTACTCTATATTGCATATACTGGAGCTTAGACACTCTCTTTTAGTTCATTGTTAAATTTTTTGGTCTTTTGACCATAGTTATTGAATCCTCCACAGCTGATGAACTCTGGATTCATACTTTGTCTTTTCCTATTAAATAGCTGCTTACAATTTTTCTTTTTCTCATCATTATTTTTTATATAAATTGTTTAATATTTGGTTTTTGACTTGCATATTTTTTATATTTACTTGGCTTTTTAGTTTTGCTGTGTTGCTCATCTATGGACTTTTGGTGTGGTCTTTTCAATATTTTTCACTTTTATTATAATTATTATATATATATATATATATATATATATATATATATATATATATATATATATATATATATATATATATATATATATATATAGATCCTTTCAAACTATTTTACAGTATTAAAGGAAGGATTTGTCCCCTCACTGTTTGCTGTTGTTCGTTGTACTGGAACAGCTGCTGTATTTGCTGCAAGAATTTTGCAATTTTTAGTTTGTAATTTTGATCATCATGACTTTATACTGCAGGTAAGATTCCCTCCTCTAACTAATGAAAAAATGAAGGGTATGGGTGAATTCAGTCTAGTTACATTCGACATTCAGCACGTGTTCAACCAAGTACTTAAATCAGCTCTTAAAATTTTCAAACTTTAGTGAACAAAAATTTAAAAATATTTATTAAAATGCTCCTATACTAAAATCAGATAAAAATTGTTTATGTATTTTATTTTGAATTTTATTTTAGCTGGGCTTAAGATACCAATACAATTATTAAAAATGTAATAAAGTGTGCAGGATTTTACCTCATTATAACCAATCTCTTTGTAAGTGCATGTTCAGTAAGCATGACAATTCTAAGAACCAAACAGTAAACCAATTTTCGTGCGCCTGTTACCCTTACTGGTATTCAGTGTGCTCAAATGTTTATTTTCTGTTTATACTATTTCAGCTGAATAGAACTACAGTTTTATTATTTAATTTTTCAAAAAAAAAATCTTTTAAGTAAAAATTGGATCAAACTTAAAAGTTAGTGAGTTTTAGTTTTAGCTTTTAGATGTTTTTTCACACTTTAAGCTGTTTTTTATCTTTTCAGAATCATAAACATATCATATCAGACTTGTTCGATGGCTTTCAAAATGAAGATTATCAGGTATTAGTTTTCTTCTTGTGTGAAAAGAAAATCCAGTTTTTTAACAATATATTAGGCTTTTCATTTTTCATCTTGCACATGAAAGTTGAACAATAGTTGTTGTAACGTTAATTACTAAAAAACAAAATTTCAAAAACTCTCCAGCAGCCAGAAAGCTACTGTAATATTTTCCAAATATTTACTTGTCTTGTAATCTCTCAAAGGAAAACTGTAGACTTCTTTTGGAACAAAAAAAAAAAAAAAAAAAAAAATTTTTCCAACACACTGTTAATCAAAATATGGAGCCTTATTATAGTTTTCACCCAAAGACATATATGAAAATTATTATTTTTATCCACTATATGTTGTAAGTGATTGATTTTCAATCTTAAATTATACATACTAGGCATTCCAAATCATTATAAATATTTTTTAATGTTTGAATACATTAATACACTTTAAATGTAATTTATATAATTCTTCCTTCTAATTCAGTTTGAATAAATCTACTAGAACACTTATTTATTCTTATAATTTGCCTCCCCCCCCCCACTACTTTATTTAATTTAAATATGCTACCATTTTCTCTAGTTAGTTCCAATTAATCATTGAATACCAATACTTAGTTTTATATTATTCAGGTAGAAAATTAAAAGATGTGATGTTATTTCTATTAATTTGTATTGATGTTTTGTACTTTAAATCTTAATATATAAAAATCTTCTGTGCGGACGTTTGTCACAATAAGGCTTTTAAACAGCTGGACTGATTTTGATCAAATTTTTTGTGCGTAATTAAGTTGTGGCAAGCATGGTTTTAAAGCGCGATGGTTCGAATCGGAAATGTTTTTGTTAATTAATTAATTAATTTAAACATTGGATGGTTATATGTCCCAAATGATTAATATTTATTTTAACCTATTGTTGAGCGAGAACTGAAATAGATATTTAACCTGTTGCCAAAGAAAGCCAGCTCTGCTTTTTGTAATGAAATTTCCTATTGGGATATGTCAATTGAGAATAGATAAAACGTAGAGAGCGAAGCCTTCATTTCTCTCTTAAAAGCAACGATTTTAGGTCCCTTGATGTATTTTAAAGAAACTGGAAGGTTAACGCAAAACGTGTGTTCTGTCGCCGTAGTTGAACTATGTGACCGGATCAGTGCTTTAGGTTTTCCTAAGGCCCCTAGATATATTAGCTGACGCATAATCTTTAAGATTAGCCATTTTGGATCGGAGCGCGTGTTTGAGTGGTTGCCTTTTCTGGCAAGTTATCACGTTTGGTGATTGTTCATTGAGAGCAATTATTAGCGGCACGTGAATTGTTTATTAAATAAACAATTTAATTATTTTCGGTAAATTTGGCAAAATCCGAAACTTTGTTGAGGTAACCCTAGCAGCGCAAAATTAAAAATTCGATCCAGAATGGCTAAACTTAAGCTGATGCATTGGCCTAACTATATAGTGGTTCTAGGTTTTCCTAACCTAATAATCAGAAAGTACCTTACCTAGCAACATTTGTTTTGCGGCTCAAATCCATCTGAGTTTTGGCATCAATGTCAAGAATACTTGAAGGATTATCAAACTAATCAGTACATTATTAAAGGAAAAGATGATGGAATTTAAAGACGAACAAATTTTATTTTCGTCCAGATAAATTACAACAGGGTAGTTCTGTACACAAAATATGAGTGCAGTTTAAGATCTTTATCTTTTGGGGAAAGAACAAATTATGCTATACATGAAGTTTTAAATGTTTTCGTTCAAAAGATCGGACCGCTGATCGGTCGGCGTCAGCTTCGCTCACTGATTGGCTGGATTGCAGTAACGTTGTGGCTTCGCGACTTTGGCTATGAACAATAGAGTTGCGTGATCATTTGTTTACATTTTAAAGCTGCTGTCAATGTAATTTATTGTATTTTTTGTTTCTTTGGCGGAATATTTCAAATTGCAAAGAATGGGTTTTCGTTTTTAAACGACTGTTTAGTCATTTTAGTTGCAGAAAGTGTTCATTTTACATCTGGAGGGGGGCTTCACTTATTCAGAGAACTGTTTTTACCTTTATCATTTTTTTTAAAACAATATCCTTTCGATTGTTTTGTTCCTTTTCATATGGCGGATGTTGCAGCGGGATTTCTCATTTGTTCTAGATGGTTTTTTACACTTAATATCTGAGGACGCTTTTTATCCTTTGAGGTATGGCATCAAGTATGGGAGAAAAAATAGTTAATAAAACAACTGCTCAGTGGGCATTAGATAAATCAAGTTGTAATAAATTCTTTATGCATTCTGACACCAAGCAGCTTAAAACATTTTCCTTTTAGATTATTTTTTTCAATAAAACGGTTCAAACACTTGATAGTTTATTGAAATTTTTTAACTTTTCAATTTACATAGTGTTGAACAGAACAATGTCTGTCGGGTCCTCTAGTATACACATGAATTTTTTACTCTTTTGTATTTACTTAATATTCAGAAAGTAAAGTATTTTTAATAATTCATTATTATTTTTATTATAAACATAGTTTTGAAAGTACAAAAATCTTGATTAAAAAATTAATAAATACAGGCTGTAAATTCACTCCTCCTACAAAAGCATGTTTTACAGTTTACTAAGCATAAATTAGCTAATCTAACAATCGATGTATTGATACCATCAATGTTTCAATTTTAAACATTGATGTTCTATCATTAATATCGCTTCTCTAGAAGGCATAATGTAGTATTTTTTGGCACCTCCTCACTCTACGGCTGTATAAATACAAACTGATTGATTAGACATTTGTTGCCTTCCATTAATAGTTTGGCAGCATTAATTATTGTTAATTGAGTTTTCAAACTTTTCAAATATTTACATTGAATAGTAATATGAATCAAAAGCAAAAATTATGAAAAAAAAAATGATGATTTTGCAAATATAGTAGCCCACTCATGTTTTCTGGTATCAGAATGGTGGTGATGACATGGCTACCTTACTCATTCATTCAAGAGATTCATTCCCACCTTTTGATGCCTACTCTAGAACTCTTTAATGAAATAAATATCGCCTGAATTATCATCAAAATGACGAAAGGACCCCTAAAAGGGATTTTTTAGTGATTAGAATGTCAGAAAAAATCCCTACAGTAAAATGAGCGCAAAAACAAAACTTTTCCATTCAAAAGTATGAAAATTAAATATGTTTGATAATTTTTGAAGTATTTTTATTTTATTTTCCTTTTTTTAAAATTTTTGTTTCCCAAAAATGCTAAAACAATCCCGATTTTTTTCCTGAACTTCCGAAACTTTTACCTGTTGCATGAAATTTTTATTATCACTTATAAGAGGAAAAAAAACTTATGGCTCTATTAAAACAATTTTACATTTTTTTTTCTTTTTAACTTCAAAAAAGTAAAAATAATAGCTTTAGTTTCCAAAGTTTTGATCGTATTCAAACATAATTTAAGAAATTCTTACTTGTATTTTAAAAGTTTTTCTTTACGCTCTAATTTTTATCTAACTTATTCATGCAAAGTCTGCTTAAATTTTTATCTTTTTAATGTTGTCAGTTGCAGGTCTTGTGTTTTATAGTAGCCCTAGTGACACACCACTAAAGTCATGTTGATACTTTACTTGAGCTGCCTCATGGACAAATTTCCTTATCAAAGTTTATTATAATAGACAGTAACTACATAATTTATTTGGGAATACCAATTATCAAGGGACCACTATAAAACACATGACAATAAATTGCTCTGTTTTATTGTAGTTCTATCTACCCCTAAAATAATTTGGTTCTTTGTTAATCCTTAATAGGTCTATCTAGTGAACAAATTCAAAAGTTATTTTATTGTAATAGACTCTTAACTACATACTTTGTTAGAAATACTGATTCTTTAACATTTTATTTAGAATGCAGACATGTTTATCGAAAATGCTGATGCACTTTTCTGCTGGTTCAGACACATTTCGCCAACTAATATTACAGGTTTGATATTTTCATGACTACTTCTAAATTGTGTTGCATTTGTAACCATTTTCTATAGTGTGTGCTCCAAATGTTTTGATTTCAATTCAGACAAATCTGATTATCTTTCATAGGAAGATATTTCAAGAGGATTTCCTCTATTATATCTTCTGAAAGGTTCTCTTCTCCAAATGTGCTGATCAATGCGGTGTGTATAATTGCAAATTTCTCTCTGCAGATGAACCAAGTAAGTGCTTCCATGATCATTTTCAAGCTGTTGTGCATGTGTAAAAAGGAGTTGAAGTTTTTGTGATGAAGCTGATGCTTACTGTTCATACAATAAGAATGTGCTTATAGATTTTATTATATATATTATTACTCTCATAAATCTTCTGCGGTATTGTAAAGTTGAATATTTTTGGCACCTTCAATTTCGATCTCTCACATCTGTACTACCCTCTCTCTGAACTCCCTTCTATAACGCACCAATGAACCAGTGCAATTGGTCTGTGTAAAAAAAAATACTTTTATTTTTAGATTTTTACCAATCCCTGGGAAATGAAATAGAACCTCACCTGATTTTAGCACAATAATTGAGGTAAAATTTAAGTTTCGCGTCATGCTAGTCATTAAACCAACCGGGGGCTTGCGAGTCTTTCAAAGTGATTAAATTTCAGTTATTTTTTACTATAGGAGCTTTAAAAGAGCTTAATTTTGAGTTAGCAATATTTAATTCATTTTTCATAGTTCTTTATATGTTTTTATTTATTTATTTTAATCAAAATCCTTTACAAGAGAAAAAAAAACAATTGTTCTCCCCTGCCTTTTTTTCCACCTTTTCCTTATCATCTCTTTCTCTTTCAAACTGTCAAACCAATTGTTTTTCTTTCTTTTTTGCAGTTTGAAATTTTAACAATTTTCCAAAGAAAACTAAAAATGTTCGTTAATAGTTTCAAAATAATTCAAGTTTGATTTACCAGTTACTTTGAAAATGTGTAAGTGATAACTATTATGCAGTCAGGTGTGGATCCAGAAAATATAGGGTTTACGAACACATCCCTTTACCTCCTTCCCTTTTAAAACTGCCAAACATACAGCTGCATTTGCTGTACCTCAGAGCCAGACTGACGTAAGTCCAACAATTGTGATTTTCAGTTTATTAGTGTCTTTTATGTAGAATCCTATTCCGCATCAAGTCATGTGAACATAATTCTTAAAAAAAAGCCTTTGGAATTATCTACCAGCGTTAAAAGAGCGTACGGGCCATCTTTTGCATGCGCCAGTCTACCTTTTTTCCTAGCTCCTATTGTGTGACTTACATCGTTCTGGTTCAGAGGTACAGTTTTAAGAACTAATATTTTGAAAAATTTGCCTTCAACCCCTATTTGCTCTGACCCCCCCCCCCCCCCTTTTAATACTGACCCCCCTTCAAAACCAGAAGCTGGATCTGTCTTGTATACTGTAAGTAGGCTTAAAATGTATGTATTTTAGCTGTTACTGTACTCTTATGCAGTCTTTTTTTTTTTTCATTTAATTGTAGTTTACAACTTCATGTGCACCCCTCCCAGATCTTTAAAAACCAAGTATAAATCTTGTTAGATTTTCATACTTTATGTATTCCCAATTTCTCTTGTATTTGAAAAAGAAATTCTTGTTGTGCTCATGTAGGGTTGGAGAAAAATTGGGTGCTTTATTTTGATTTTCAATTTGGAGGGATCACTTTGGGGGGTTAAACAGTTCTTTTCTGTTGTAGTTTAATATATAAGAATCATGTTCTATAAAGAACTGGTTTGCATTCTAATAAACTAGCATATCAAAAAGGATTAATAATTTTTGATGATTTTACAATGCAATTCATGAAATTGCAGCTTGTACCATGGTTCAAAATACAACAATGAAAGTAAAATGACCTTGCACAATCAAGAGATCACCTCTATGGCTCAATTTGCCACTTCACAGAAATTCAGGGGTTCATACCGGAAAGGTACAATTCATTCTTTTTCCAGCTATTTATTAGGCCATTGCATTAAATGCCAGATAGCCACTGCTTAGGAAAATCTGAAATTTTCAGATCAAAACATTAATAGTAATAATTGTGAAAACTAGAAATACACTTTTCTGCTTTCTTTTCTATGTTGTCTTAGGCAATGGTAAAAAAAATATATATCACTTTGTATGCACATATACACAAAAACTAGAAGGTTTAGAAACCCTTGTTCATTTCTTGCAGTACTAAATTGGCTGCAGTGAAGTGTGTATGTTTTAAATGATTGAATTGCTATAAATTTATTAAATTCGATTTTTGCTATATATAACTTTAAATTAGCTTCTTATATTATTTTAACTAATTCTAATTTTCTTCCAGGAGTTTTCTCACAAATATATTACAGCTTTGTGTGAGTTGCTTACATTTTTTAACTGATGATTCCAGTGATGTGTTAGCACATGTAGGAAGAGGTCTTGCAAATTTTGCTGAGTGCTCATCAAATTCACTTCACTTGGTAATTTAAATGTACATTTTATAAATTTTAAGTTATGATATTCACAATGCACATCTTTATAAAACTACATTTTTTGGTTTAGAGAACTATTGCAATGTCTATCTTTGTGCATAATTGCTGAGAAGGGTCTAAGTTTCTTCTTCTCATTTGGCAACGGAATTTACTTTTACTTTAGTACTTGGATTCTTTCTTAGCACCACGTACATAACACACTGGATGCACTATTATTTTGAACAGGTTTAAATTGTGTATAATGAAAGCATTCGCAATGTACATGGATTAAGGCACATTTTAAATACTGTTTAAGGCTTTCACGGCCGGCGTCAATATGGGGAGATAACATTTCTGGGCTTATTGACCGTGGTCTAATTGGAGTAGAAATTCCAGACGTTTCGTCTTGCTTTGCTGCAGCCATCATCAGTGGTGAGACTGATTCCTGGCTTCGGTGGCCGCATTTTCGTTTCTGGAGCGACTCGAAGTGGCGGACTTGTAGGTTAACTTCCTCCCCGTAGAGGCGAGTTAAATACTGTTTAAGGCTTTCACGGCTGGCGTCAATATGGTTAGATAACATTTCCGGGCTTATTGGCCGTGGTCTAATTGGAGTACAAATTCCAGACGTTTCGGCTTGCTTTGCTGCAACCATCATCAGTGGTTTGAGTTGTTGAGACTGATTCCTGGCTTTGGTGGCTAGTCTACCCCAGAACAGAAGTCTACCCCATCTGAACCATTAGGGAAAGTATTCTTACCCTACCTACACAGAGTTACTGACCGAATTGGAAAACTCCTTGAAAAACACAACATCAAGACCATTTTCAAGCCCACCACTCAACTTAGGAATTGTTATCGCCCGGTGAAGGACCCCCGTGACCCTTTCTCCACATCTGGAGTTTACAAAATTCCGTGCTCCTGTGAATCAGTTTATGTCAGAACTACAAAGCACAGCATCAAGACACGCCTTTCTGAGCATGTGCGTCATTGCCGTTTAGGAAACTATGATAAGTCAGCCGTAGCCGAACACAGCCAACAAGAAGGAGTCCACAACGTCAAATTTAAGGACACAGAAATCTTGGCTACAACATCTCATTACTTTGCCTGTCTTCATCGTGAAGCTATAGAAATTTTCAAACACCCCATTAATTTCAACAGAAAAGAGGGGAATTTCAATTTACCGAAAACATGGCACCCTACCCTTAGATCCGCTCGCCACAACAGTCTAAAACATACCGTGGTCCCTTCCAATCAAACCGGTAGCCACCACAGCTTGTGAATCCCATCCCATCAGGTACCAGGATCACCCAGCGGCTTGAATCTCATCCAATCAGGAACCTTATTGCACCTGTGGCTTGAGAACGCCTCCCAATCAGGACCAACAGCCCAGCAGCAGTTTGCTTAAATACCGGAGCCATCAAAGCCAGGAATCAGTCTCACCAACTGAAACCACTGATGATGGCTGCAGCAAAGCAAGCCGAAACGTCTGGAATTTCTACTCCAATTAGACCACGGCCAATAAGCCCGGAAATGTTATCTCCCCATAAGGCACATTTTGCTCATAGAGACAGGGCCAGATTTGTAAGTGTGTAGGCTCTGGGGCAACAAAGGAGTGGAGGCCCCTAATCTGGGTTTGAAAAGATCATATTTTCGAAATTATCTAATACTTTGATATATATCCGAATATTTTGATATATATGTATATATCCGATATTTTCGACCCGTGAAAGTTAGGATATTTTGTAAAACGAGCTGATGTGTGCATCACATGACTTCCTTTTACCCCAATTTAATGTCATTTCCCCATTACTGGCATTTTTAATGTGATTCAATTGTTTACTCTCTAAATATCACCAACAGTGGACAAAGTGAAATTAAATTTTAAAAAAAAAATCGCCAAATTTGTCGCCAAGTTGGCGACAAAACTTGACGACCAAAAGACTGGCGATATATCGCCAAGTGTCCGACAAATTATAACACCACTTGAGTTTACATCGAAATTAACAATGATTTCCCCACAAAAAGGGGCAAAAGACCCCCTTAGGAACATCCGAATGCAACCAAAAGAGAATGTGCACAACTAGACCTCACTAGGAGTCTACGTGCCAAATTTCAACTTTCTAGGACATACCGTTTTTGAGTTATGCGAGATACATACGCACATACATACGTACATACGGACGTCATGAGAAAATTCGTTGTAATTAACTCGGGGGTCGTCAAAATGGATATTTCGGGTGTCTCTACGTTTCTAGGCATATATCCACGTGTGGTTGGGTCGAAAAAAAAACTCAACATTAATTCGGGGGTGAGCAAAATAGAAATTAAGGCCGAATTTTGAGTGAAAATTTTTTTGCGAATACAATACTTCCTTTTTTGGAAAAGGAAGTAAAAATTTGTTGTGGGACCCCTTTGTTGTGGAGGCCCTGGGGCAGTAGCCCCGCTTGCCCTCCCCTAAATCTGGCCCTGCGTAGTGAGCAAAAGATTGCTTATTTATTTTCAACACATTTTTTTTTCCACACTGTATTCCATGTTTGAATTCAGAAAAAAAAAGAAGTTTCAGTTTGTATAAGGATTGATTACTGTTTTGTGCAACTTACGAGCATATTCTGGCACCAGGGGTGTTTGTGATCCGAAAATTTTGGGTTGCCATTTCCAAAAATTTTGGGCTGACATCACCTTGTAAAACTGAAAAATTATTCAAAAAAAAAAAATCAAAAGTTTTTTTCCATGATTTCAACGCTTTTGTATGCATTTTTGAAGAGTTTTTACAAGGGGGGGGGGAGGTCAAGCTTTCTCATAGTTTCCGAAAATTTTACTTGAGTCCACTTGCACCCGTCTGGCACCTTGACTATAATAGTGTAATATCTGATTGATTAAGTGCAGTGATTCAAATCGAACCAATTGTTCCCCAGATTTGAGGGGGAAATGCTGGAGAGTGACCGTGGATGCGGTGCAATCGTTAGATGTAGCTTTTGAAACCCAATTGCATCTGCTTCTGTAAGACTCTCTCATTTTTATCTGCTATACCATTCTACTGCTTAGACATTAATACCTTTTTGTAGACTAATATTTTCAACACTTCTTATACTTTATTTATTTATTTTTTATAAAGACTGCCAAGCCCATTCAAAGATGTTTATCATATTCCATCGGAGTTAATTTAAGCCAACATAATTCTTCAAATCTAGTTTGAATGCTTATCAGGCCCTCAAAAGATATAGCTCTTGAAGATCTTAATAAATTCTAATTTATTTTAATAATACTGTGCTAACTTATTATGGCAGACATGTAAATATAGGAAATTAAAAATGCTTATATTCTCAAATCATGAAATAGTGTTAAAAACTTTTTATCAATTTAAAAATAATCATTTTTATGCTAGTGCTTAAAACGACCATCAAAGCTCAAAAAGTTTTAGATTGGGTTTAGTTTTTTAATGATTTTTATAGAATGTACCCAATAGCTCCACAAAATTTCAAAATGCTCCTCATATTGTTTCTACAAGGTTAGCCACACTGATAATATCATTTTGTAATTATGGTGTCCAATGATTCAGCTTGTGTTTAATTATATGGAAGTTTTATAGCATTAGATGTCACATTATAAAGTTTTGATTTCACCTGTTTTGTGGGCTATGGGAAATCGAAAGTGGTAAATGGAATTGATATATCTGTTAAAATCTTAAATAAATGAAAGCATTTTTTATTTATTCATTTGTTAGCATTTCTACTAGTAAAAAAAATATCTTAATATTTAAAAGACAGTATAGTATCAATATAATTTTGCGTAATGTAAAATATATATGTATATTCAAATTTTAGGTCTCGCAATTTTTCCTCTTTTTCAACTTCATACTGTTTTCATCCCTGAAATTATAAGAGCGGTGGATGTTGCATTTTTTATTAAAAGTTTACAAAGCACTGTAGAGAACCACTGCTTTTCTAGACTTTGGAGTAGGATTTTCCCACCATTTGGGTATTCTGTTGGACAGAATACCAAGATAACACCCAGCAGAAAATTTGATGAAAATTAAACAAGCATGTCATTGATGACTTTACATTCTTTTTACTTAAATCAATGCTGCAGTGCAAATCTAAGACCTTATGATTCCTTATGAACAGTGTTACTGTCAAGTCACAAGTCAAACAATTTTACTTAAATTTACCATTTTTAACTTGTAATAGTTTTCCTATGCATGTGTCATTCATTTTCTATGTATGTATAGAGCTCTAAAATTTTAAAACATGTAATTAACCAGAGGACAATCTAAAAAAAAGTGCTGTTATAATATTTAGATAAATTATAAACATTATTTTATTTTAGCATATATTTCTCTTTTGGTAAGTTGGTTGTCCTGAAATTGGGATTTCACTGTATTACATTTAATGTGATTTTTTTTAGGTTCATAATTTGCAAACCATTGCTCTAAAATTACTGAAATCCACATCAGAAGCTCCTCGAATTCATGGCTGTAGACTTATAAACTATCTTTTCTCTTCTGAGCCAACTTTCACTTTGGATATTTTATCTCAGTAAGTTGCATTCTTTTGGTAATTTTTTAAAATACTGTTGATAGAATTCTACTGATTTATTTAAGTAATTCTCTAATGCACCATTTACAAATTTTTCTCTAAAATACCACCAAATAAAAACTTTTTTGTGCACTGTTCCTGCTGTTCCCCATTAGCAAACATGCATTTAAAAGATTTCTAAATTTCTCACCTTGGAGTTTTCTATTTTTCATAGTTAATAAGACAGTCTGTATAAATTGGAACGCCTTTAACAGTTAAAACTCACTTTATTTATCATCCATGAACAGAAAAATCCAAGAATTTGGCCACAAAAATACAGGAAAAAAAGCTTGAGGATAGATTTTTATTTATTTTTATTATTTATTTTTTATTCATTAATTAATTTATTTATTGGCTTACTGAATGCTCATAGACATGTATCAAAAATCTCCCTAAATAAAAAAAGATATTTACTTATAAAACTGTCATAATGGTTCCCTCTTCCCTACTAAGTTTATTATATCACTAGCTTCTACGCCCGGCTTTGCACGGTCCACCTCGAAAATAAAAGTTATGTCAAGTGACACATGTTCAAAAATCAGGCTTGAACAAAAAAACAAAAACATTAAAATTTTGTGGCAGATTTCGTAAAAATAACCTAAAAGTAAACATTTTAAATTCTCCGATTACAGGAGAAGCCTTTAAAGCAAAACCCAGAATTTTATTTGCTCATATTCGAGACAAAAAATGGCAATAAATCTTTTGTCTCAATGATTTCTTCACGCTATAAATTTTAATAAAAGCATTGTTGTGGAAAGTTGAGATGAAGCACTGAATAATAATTTGAATGGAGGAGAGCCTTCGAAAAATAGGAATTTTATGTCAAAATCTAAGTGTCATAATTAATAGTTTTTAATTGATATCACTGCTAATTATTATCAGAGGATTATGTTAAATTGTCAAACGTAAAGGAGAAGATTACCAATCCTTCGATACCTGGTTTGATGGTCAGTTCACTGTCGTTCAAGAAAAGAAACTTAGACATAGATGACTACATAGATACATACGCTCAGTTTTTAACTATATAAGATTTGCTGCCAATTTGAAGATCCTTTTATTTAGGAAATTCATTTTAAAATCAATGCTTTTATTTAATACTTTTGACGATTGGAAGAATGTTATTGTGTACCATGTCAGATTTTTCTGAGACAAAATAATAGTTTATATGTAAATTTTTAAGGATAGAAAATTTTTGTATGAGTTGTACATAAAAAGAGTTGTCGAATTTTTAAGCTTCATTAATATGTGGCAATCTAAGTAAAAAATCTAAATATTTGTCTCATGAGTAGTATCGCTAGTCATCGGTGCATTAATTGTTTTTTAGTTAAAATAGCAGCTCAGCTTGTTACAATGTACTTCAATTTGAGTTTTTAGAAACATATGTGCAAAGAATAGCTGAGGTAGTTGCAAAAAAACCTCCTATATTTAAAATTTCAATCAAACTTTTAGCAGATAGCTAAAAGGTTATCCATTATTATTACTTGATGAATAAAGTTCAAATCTTTTGCAGCATTGTAAAGGCTTGTATTACCTGAAATGCACAAGATATGTGATTATTTTATGGCTATCTTTATCTTTACTAATAATAAAGCTGAAAGTCTCTCTGTCTGTCAGGATCTCTGTGACGCGCATAGTGCCTAGACCGTTCGGCCGATTTTCATGAAATTTGGCACAAAGTTAGTTTGTAGCATGGGAGTGTGCACCTTGAAGCGATTTTTCGAAAATTCGATGTGGTTATTTTTCTATTCCAATTTTAAGAACAAAACTATCATGAGACGGACGAGTAAATTACGAAATCATCATAACGTGGAACCGTACATGGGCACAAGCCAATTGGCGAAATACGAAATTATTATAATGTGGAACCGTAACATGGTTACAAGCTAATTGCCAAGAAAATTCACCGTACAGTATTTGTAAATATACAGGCGAACCAAAAGACCTTTTAATTTTTCTATAACGGGCGAAGCCATGCGGGTACCACTAGTATGTCATAAAGCTGTAGAAAATGAAACTAATGTAACTCACAAATAAATAAATTTTGTATAAAAGCACAGAACTTGTTTCAAGATTTTTGGAAGTGAACTTTAGTTTTGTCAGTTTGCTACAAAATTACAGATTGTTTAATATTCCAATCAGAGAAATAATTTTTAGTCATGCAAGCAATTCTTATGTTTTAGTAGATGACTTCAGTATTTTTTTTAATGATTGGACAGTTTATGTAGATTAGAAGACGTTGCAATACATTTTTTTAATAATAAAAAAACTCGTATGTATGAAATGTTATGTTTTCAGCATAAAAATCGAATGTAAAGCTGAAATTTTCTCCACAAGATTCTGATCTGTTACACAAAATAGGTTGCTTGATTGTGCACCCAACATTGCTGTAAGAAAAACAAGTCTTTCAGTTTTTAAGCTATTTAGTTGATGAAACTATTTTGCAGCAACATATCTTGCTCATAAAAATCTTAACTTTCTTACTTACACTTGGTTTTTTTTTAATGAGATTATTTTTGTGTTTCAGATCAGGAATGGATGAATTTATCGAAACCATTTTTGATCTCCCTGGAATAACTGATGTTTTAAATAATTTGCTTTTGAGGAAAGTATCTAGACTTTCTATTTCTCAAAAACTGTGACAACTGTGATAATATATTTAATAAGAAACATGGAAATTATTAATGTTTTGTATAGATGTTAAAATGAGAATTTTTACAGAGAACGGCTTGCACAATGCTTTGTCCACCTAGAAAGTACTTTTATTATTCTGAAATATTTCATTTTTGTGATATATTGTACAATCTTACTGAACAACACTTTCTAGTCAAAATTTAAATGATTTCTAGAGATTAAAATTGTATAAATCTTGTTTTTGTTGTTATAAGTAGTTTGCTTAGAATCCTTTCTCTTTTGCATACAAATTGGTAAAAACCTGTTCTCTCTTGTATGCATACTGAAGGTTGAGATTGAATACTTACATTTCTTTGACTTGTTAAAATTGCATGCCCAGATAATTTTATTTTAGTCTAACAAAAAACTGCTTTACAAAAGAATTTCAAAACAAATTTATACAGAACAATATCAAATATATACAATTTTATTGACATTTTGTATATTTCATTATATACATGAGCATTTTTAATTAAATTTTATCAGTGACATATGTTTCACAAAGTTGTTTCAGTCGTTGTATTTAGTTAAAGAATAAAGTATGAATAATTTTTTCATAAATTCAATTTAAGACATGCATAATACAGATTGTAAAGTCTTAAGGGTTTTTTTTTTTTTTTTTTTTTTTTTTTTTTTTTGAAAAATTGCAGTAAATTTTTAAGAGTACAAGGAATTCTAATTTTCAAACTGTAGAAGAAAGGTAAACTAAAATTTTTGCTCATACATATATTAGATCTCAATTCAATAGTCCAAATGTGCTGTTTTGAAATATTTATAACACATACTTAGAAATTAAGTACAGTGAATAAGAAATGGGAATTTTCAAAATAATTGCAAGCCTCTAAAAATAAATATTCATTCTTCACTGTTACAAAAAGCATTATTAAAATTATTTGTGTTAAGATATTTTGAAATCAGCACTTCTTCAATTAAGAACTGTATTTAGATAGAATTAAAAAATGCATCATTGTTTTGAAATCCATTGTTCTTAAATGCATATTTTTTATCTCTCAGTTTTGTAAACTGACTTATTTATTTTTGATTGTTGTGATAAAATCAATATAAAGTTTCAAGTATTACAAAAAGAGAAAAAAAAATCTTTCAACAAAACATACTAATTTATTCCAGTGTACACTGTTAGTAATAAAATCTCAATGCATAAGTGATAGGCAATATGAGACAGTGTTAGTTAAATTATCTGGAATCAATGACGTTGATAGTACGGGACTAAATTTTTACTGCTTTCTCATTTGGTATGAAATAACCACTAAATGCAATACCACCAGCTAAGTGACTTTTTTTTTCATTTATAAAGGAAGGATTTCACTTTTGTGACTTTTAATGGATCAAAAACCCTAGTGCATCAGACCGCATATTATTTTGTATCTTTGTCCAACGAAGAATCTTTAAAAGGGTTAAATTGTGTAGGTTTGGGAATATGTCGAAACAAAATTAGATATTTCATTTATATACATTTATTTTAAGTCTGGCTGTAAGGAGATTGCACTTCGCCATGCCTCATATCAGAAGTGTCTGTTTTCATAAAGGTATGTATCGTGGAGAAAAAATGAAACACAGAACAGCGAAAGTAGGCTGCAATAAAGAATATAAAGCTTGTCATTTTTACTTTTTTGCCGCAGTTATTGCCAAAACTTAAACATTTCAATTATAAATTAACACATAAGAATTTTTCTCCTGATATAGTTTCATTAAGTTCAACTCATTCTAAAAATCTTAAGTAATTGATTATCAAAATTACAAGCGTTATCTCTTCACAATAAATAATGAACATCTGAAAACTTCAACCAGGCAAACAGTAAATTGAAAATTAATTTCTCTTGTTCAGGATATTTACTGCAATCTCAGTAAAAATAAATGTTGCATAGGGTACATTTTGAATGATTCCCTACTGTGTCATCTGTTTTCTGATATTCAGTTTGTTGACAGCAGGGTATTCTTCTGTTATCTTTGATTGCTATAACATATAACTAATGTGATGGAAGCAGAATTATTTCTTCTTTAACATAACCTTGTTTAAAAAATAGTCATATCATCAAAATGTCGCTAAACTCATAAATGTGGCAAAAGGCTTTTTTTCCTACTCTACCTAATGGACTTGTTTCTGCCTACATCACAATGTTTGGTAGATGTCACATTTCCGCAATCAAACTTCAAATGTTCCTACTCGAATTTACAGCTAGAAGGAGCTTTTTATTTCACTGAGTTTAGTAACACATTTTACTCCAGTATGAGCTTTAGCAAGCATTAAAATCAAATTAAAGTACAAAAATCTAAATCTATCCTTTAATTAATGTTTTTAAACTTGCTGTATTTCATTCATTTTATGATTTATAGACATTAAGTCCCCTGATCCATTGCCACTTTTTGAAAAGAGAGCCTTAGTGAGAAAAAACAAGCTTTAAATAGTATTTTCAAAAGCAAATGCTATAACATTGTTACAGCTTATTAGTAATACCCAGAAATTTTTTCCACCTTTCTGCATCAGAAAGAACTTGAATTCTTCATATTTTTTGCAGTAGGCAAACATTGTAGAAACATTGAATTCAACGATAGTTATGCTTTTAATATTCTAAATTACTATTACATTTTATTTCAAATAGAGCAAGAAGTCTACATTTCAAATTAGTTTTCATTATGAGAAAGACTTAAGGATAAAATATAGCTTTATATTTGGCTCAATATGAAGAAATAATGAATATTTTAAGCATGAATCATATGCATAACGGCTGCAGTTGAATTGGCGTGTAATGGAGAATTTCCTATGCTACTTTCCACCTGTAGACAAAAGATTGTACAGCCAATTCGCGATTACTGAATCTAAAGGGATCGACGATAGACTTTGACTTATCCGCAGGGCCGTCCGAAGAGCTGAGAGCGCCTGGGGTGAAAGTTTCCTGCCGCCCCCTACCCCCTTTACGAACAAAAAAAAATCATTTGTTATAACATTAGTGTGTATATAGTATAATATGCGTGAACGCATCATATTTGAATTTTTTACGTATTAAGAACAGAAAAATCAGAGGGCTATGCATAATACAAACTAACACATAAGCAAAGAATCTGTTTCTAATGTATGTAAAACATTAATGCCACAAAAACTTTTCGAAAAATGGAAATATTTAAAAAAACCAAATATTTATCTAGTAAAATGTTATTCCACTAGACAAAAAACAAACAATTAAAACTGAATTGGTTATTCATATTGATCAAACTAAGAACACGAATAAACAATTTGCTGATTATAAATGGAAAATATATTTACCGAAATAAAATACATCCAAAATTTAATTTCGATCTGGACTCATATAATGATTCTTTTCAAGAGTTTTTTGGTTTTACTTGTACCAACTTAATACCAGCTTTCATATATGTTAGAAACAAAGATGTTATTCTTTTGCATCAAATATTTGTAAGTTTTAGGGAGATGCCCACAAATACTCAACAACATCATAAATCGCGCAGAACTTCGTTTTTGGAGCTCTAATTTCGAAAAATCACTGGCCCTAATATTACAAAATATGGCCTTACAAATTGCGTTTTAAGACTTGAGTATAAGGAAATATTCGTGCAAGGGTCCCCATGCCGCCTTTCTTTAATATCACAAGCAATGGGTTTTTTAAACAACATTTACAAAAAATTTAAGCGGAACAGCCCCTAAATGTAAAAAATAGCTTAAATTATTTGGACTATAATTTTGAACAATTTTCCTGGGAAAATGCTCCAGATCCTCCTATCCATAAAATCTTCAAAGTTTGTCTAAAGTTTTGTTTTTGAAAATTCAATTTCAAAAACTTCCAGGGGGAGAAGGAATTGATTTCAATCTATTTTAAAAAATAATCAATCGGAAACAGTCTCCTCCCTCCCTTACCCTAACGTCAATAAACATGGCCTATAATCGCGTTTTTAAGGCTAAAATTGCGTTTTTAAAATTAAAAGTTTCAAAATGTTGACCAGACACCTTTTGACCTTTTCCTTATCGGATCAAAAAAAAAATTTTTTTTTGCTGGTTTTTGTTTTTTCAATGTGTTCCTTAAATCTTTCTTCTGGTTACTTCCCTGCACGAAGGGGCAGAATTCAAGCAAATTTGGTGAGAACTAGACAAAGGAGAAGTGCCTTTTGTTTGATTCAAATATTTTCAGAAATTGTATCTGCTTCAATGATACAAATCAAACGAATGTTTTGGAGACTTAAAGAGAGGAATATTTTCGTATCCTAGGAAAAAATAGAGAATCATTGCAATGATTCTCTATTTTGTGTGTCTATGACTGTGCATCTATGATACACGAAATGAGGGCGCCACAAGGAGCCCCTTATTTTATAAAATTGGGGCATTTTATACGACGGCGTCCCTCATTTTATGTGAATGTCTTCGTGTTCCATTGAAACGAGGGGTGCCATGCGGCACCCTCTCATTTCATGGCGCCCGGGCCGATTGCCCCCCCCCCCCCCCGTTCGGAAGCGGCCCTGCTTATCCGAAGTTACCGCTAGTTTCAGTTTTCGACATTTCAATATAAAAAACCATTGAATATTTTAATTAATATGTACATATAACAGACAAAATTACAGAACTTAAAAGTTTTTAAGGGCAATGTGCACAGTTTAATCAAAATATTGAAAGAAAAAAATCAAAATGATTTCAATACTGCTGGAACCACTTAAATAGAGCTGATTATGCTTCAGGAAAGGTGCACTTCTTTATTTGTTTCAAATTAGGATTGATGGATTCTACCGCTTTAGAAATATCATTGAAAGAGTACTTGCCTAGACATCTTTAATAACTAAGAAAGCTCACTCTGTCTCTCAGGAAGTTATCTGCAAATGACCGAACTAAGGAATGAAGGGGAATGCATCCTAACTTAGGTCAGCGTTTGAATAAAGGTACAACAATCAGTTGACAACTTGACTGCTTAAAAGCAAATTCGTAGTTCAGCAACATGGCAAAGTGTAAACGGTACAGTACAACAAAAGAAAAACAAGCGAACTCATTTCCGCACATGTAACTCCTTTATCGCACATTGGCTTAACAGAATGCTCTTCTTGCTTTAGAGGTCTATTATGCTGGAATTGCAAGTGAAGGTGAATTAATTTTTCTCTCATAGTCACTTGTTTGTTTCTTTTTTTTTCTTTTTTTTTTTCGTTCTTTCGAATTATACTTCGAGTTAAAGGAAGTTAACTACGAGATATTGAGAATAATTAGCATAGAATTAAAGACAAAGGAAGGCTTAATAAAAACTTCGAGTTGCAGTAATATTCAAGCGAATTGACTATATATAGAAGACCAAAAAATTAGAAGTATTTCATTTTTGAAAAAATTACCTTGTAACTAATTTCTGCTATTTAACAGTCATTGCATTTTGAAAATAAAAGTATTGATGCTACAAAATGTATTTCAGAAGAAATATGAGAGATTTAACAATCTTAGTATGTTGAGAATTGCCGGAATTTCTTGGAAAAAATATCAGCTATGCTTATTCAAATTTCTCTTGCAAATGAGGACATCACAATTCAAATGTAAAATCATTCATTGTTGCTAAGATGCTAAGTCTCCTCACGAATTAAATTTCAGCCTTTTTTGTTACATTCATGGCCTATTCTTTATTTCCAGGTTTTTTGATGGCTACCCTTTTTAATCACTCCTTAAATTATTCCAGTCTTAAAAATATTTGAAATAAATTTAACTATCATATTGTAATGAATTGTTTGCCATTAGTTCTACTTGAAACTGTAGGCAAAGTAGAGTGACAACTTTCACTGGTCTTACTACGATTTTTTTTTCACTTGGTGATTCCCCAGATTCAGGTTTTAAAAGAATCAAATACAGAGGAAACTCGGTTTAAAACCCCTCCCCCTTTTTTCGTGGCAGAAAGGTAGGTGTTATTTTGAAATACACAGAAATTCAACTTATTTGCATAAATAAAATTTCCAATGAGTATAAAAAAAATAATAGTCTGTACTTTTTAATATACAATACTACAGATAATATAAATAACATTTTAAAGTGCCCATCTCTTGTTTCATCAAACATGAGATGGTAACTTTATAATAGTTTCTTGAAAAATAGATTAAAATTGCAAAAATAAAAACACTAAAATTCAACTGATTATCACATACAATGTTTAAAAAACTCCTTTTAGACTTCACAAAAAACCTTTTTATGTCAGACAGCATTTAAGTTTTAAATAAACAAAGGAAACACACTCAAAATTTTTTTGATTACCTTGACTTAACTACAAGAAGAAATCTTATGCGTTTTGGAAGAATTAAAAATATTTATATTTTTAGCAATTGTGAAAGAAGAAAAAATTATTAGAGAATCAGAAGATGGTTGAAAACATTCCAGAAAAATGTCTAACCAGGGTTCTACTACCTGAATCTCAGATTTTTAAAAACAGAAAACTAAATGTTTGCATAAATTTGTACATATTTTCATCATTCAATAATTAAATTTTCAATTCATATTTTCTTTTTACTTAAAACTCTGCAACATGAACAATATATAAAATTAGGAAGTTAACAATAAATGACCAGTGATGTACTTGTGCACAGACGCTTGAATTCTGCAACTCATATAATGTTGAACAATGAGTAGAATTAATATTCCACAGCCCATTCATTTTCAGCAATAAAAGCATCAACCACTTCTTTAAGAGCTAAATTTGGAATTAACTGTTCTTGAACAAGAGGAGTACGTGTCACTGGATCAAAATGCCCAACTCTCTGTAAAAATCAAAAATAAATAGTTACGAGACAAATCAAAACACTTAGTTTACAGTTGAGGCAAATATAACCTGGCAGCATTATGAAGGCTAAACAGGTCTTAATCACAGCATTATAATGCTGCCAGGTTAGGTTTGCCCCGACTATAGATAACTTACTTTTTTTCAAAATAAACGAATTAAAAATTTGGTTTGAAAATTACAGTTTGTAAATAAAGAACAATATATTTCATTATAAAACTTGTATTAAAACATTTATTTTAGGTAGTAAATTTGTTCCTTCAAACAAAAGTAGACTTTTTTTTTTTTTTTTTCCAATGAACAAAGTGAAAAATAAAACATTTTTCTTCTGAAATATTTTCTACTTGATTATTTAAAATATTTTTACCCAAATGAATGGGTAAATAAAACAATGAATGAATAACTGAGTAGATAATGAAACAATAAATAAGTAAACTTAACTTATTAATACATGAGAAAAATAAGTGAATAAAATAGAGACAGCTTTAAAAAAATAAGTGAAGAGGGACACTGGCAGTTTCTTACCAAGTTTATTGAAATTAAAAAGACATTAACAACATAGGGAGATACTTGTGATCAAATAAATGTCAGAAGAGAACTCCTCTGAATTACACCACAGCTTAGAATAGAAATAACAAAGCATTATAAGTAATTTACCATGCAATGGCTGATACATAAACAGCCATCAATCTAAAACCTAAAAAGCTTACAATTTTTGGAAGGAGAAAATTAGAAAATCAACAGAAAGAAATACTAAATTTTGAGCACAACTTTTATTGCAACATTACGAAATTTCAAATATTACCACTTGATTTTGGATGTAGTAACAAAAAAAAAAAATCATCACAAAGAGGAAATTTAAAACAACAGAAATAAAGGTTTTTCCTTTCTTGCACCTGAAAAGAGAAAGGGGATATACTGACCTGTAAGTGTTCTTCAATATCTTTTCTGTCATAAGTGATACCGCTAGGAGTAATTACAGGTTCACGCATAATATCAAAACTGATTTTCCCACACAAGTAGTCAGGTACTTCTCTTTTCTGGATTGGAGGAGAAAAAAGTACTGAACAGTTAAATATTGTATTAAAATATATTTTTAAGATTCCATATAGCACATCATCATTAATTACATATCAGTGAACTTGTAAAGGGTGATAGAAAACTAATATTATGAATGGTTTTCTGCTAAAGATAGATTTTAAAAGGTTCACAAAATTCAAATATTTCCCATTATATAATTTTCCAGATTGAAAAAAAAATATAATAATAATAAAAAGAAAAAGCCTCCTTAAAAGACACTTGCTCATTGGGAAATATTTGCTTCACCTTCACTAACTCAAAAGTCATTTTAGGTTATTTTCTAGCAGATGAAAAAATGAGCGCAAACCAATTTTATCCAGAGAAGAACACTTCATCAGTACATGTCCATAATGTTGAATGTAAGTAACACTGACAGTGTTGCAAACCATTTTTCAGTAGCTTCAGGAGCATTGAGTTAAAAAATGAGTATCTGAAATTCTTCAAGAGCAACAAGGTTGAAAAATTATGACTTACTGTTACAACTAAGAAAACTTAAGAGAAACTTAACTTCATTTGAATTAATTGGTATGAAGCAAAAAGACTTTGGATGAAGTTTAGGCAACATAACCCAGGAGTTATGGAGTTTAAATACATCCACAACAATGGCGTGCTGTTTTCTTCAGTAAATATGAATAAAAAGATTAAAAGGAAGACATGTGAATTTGGGTGCATTAAACCTAGGAATTCTTTATCAAGAAAGAAGAAAAATAAAACAAGCAAACAGGGTTAAATTTTGGACTGTCCAAAACTGATTCAGGACAAGACAGGTGGTTTTTACCGTCCAAAAGTGTCTGAAGCTGTCTTAAGCTGTTCAGAACTATGCTAAATCTCAAGGGGTGTAATTTAATCAATTTGTATTTACTGTAATATTTGAAATGCATAAATATAGACATTACTGAGGTTTAATTTGATAATTTTTTTTTCCATTTATTAAGAGATACTTTACTTTAAAAAAATTGCCAATAACTATTACATAAAACTTACTTATGTAACAGTTGGTACGGTTATGAGAGGAAATTCACAACACAACAAAGACAACTAATTTCAGTTCCATTTATAACACAAAAGAATCTTATTAAATGTGCAATATTTTAAATCATAGTTTTTTAATTATATTTCTTTTAATCATAGATTAAAGAACAAGAAATTGATGATTGAACACTTATAAAACTTGCGCAATTCTTTTTTTAGTTCATATTTTTAATATAATAGTCTGTAACTACAAAAAATTATAATTTATTGCATTTAAGTCAATTATTGCACCATATTTTGAACACTTCCTTTTGCTTTGCATACAGCCATAAATGTAAAAAAATTTGGTTCATGGAAAAAAAAATCCTGCATACAAATTGAAATTTTTAACGAAGAATTTAATTTTTACGCAACTAAATTAAAATCAGCTGCATAAATAAGTTACATATATATTTATACTTGAATGTTCACATTGAATAAATATATTAAATACTCAAAAAAATAATTTTGACACATTTTGTTGTTTTCGATATTTTCTCATAAAATAAAGTTTCAAAAAATAGTTTTGGACACAAGGGTTGTGAACAGGACGGTAAAAACCTTTCCTTTGCACACATGCTTAAACATAAAGAAATTTGGTTACTATTATCAAAAAATAATAATCTAAACATGTAATAAAACAAGATGTTTGTGTGTGTGTTTGTGGCGCGCATTCAGGGAGGACGGTCCAGAAAGATGAAATTTGGTATGCATGTGCAACTTTTGCCGACTGTGAGCACCTCGGGCTTCGATTTTTGATATTTTAATTCGAAAAAAGTTATTTGTTTTATGTGATTTTTAGCAGTTTTTAGCTCTTTTTACCCCTCAGAAACCGAACCAATTGTGCCAGAAAAATATTTTTTGTACTAAAATGTAGCAAATTTAATTTCTAACATGATGAAGAATAACATTAAAGCAGATTGACCAATTTTTGTATTTTTTATGAATTTTTGAAAAAAAAACTTAATTTTGCACTTTTTTCTGGGTTTTATTTTTTGCTTAACCCATCCCTCAAAAAGTATAGAAGCATCTTTTTTAAAAAAATTTAACTATATAATAATCAAAACATTTGTCCCACTTCAAAAGAATTTTTTTTTCAAAATACGCAATACTTTTTTTCTACAATTTTTTTTAATGCAGAACAACATTATCAAATCTTCAAGTGTCAGTCAAATTGGTCGAAAAAATTCTTCTCTTATCTGTGACATCACACCCTGGATTTCGATTCAATACAGTGGCATCGAATTTTTAATCGCTACAATGCTTTTTTTTTTCCTTCCAGCAACGGTTGCTTTTTTTCTTTCCTTTTTACTTTCTTCTATATCTAATATATAGAAGAAAGTATTGGATTCGTGCAAATTTTCGAATTTCGAATTTTGACGGATTCGAATGTTTTGAGGTGTGCTGAGTCCATTTCGACTATTTTTGGAAAATGTCTGTCTGTCTGTGTGTGTGTGTGTATGTGTGTCACGTCTGTGTGTGACCAGTTTTTTGTGGCCACTCTACAGCAAAAACTACCTCATGAAATTGAACGAAATTTGGTACACATATGTGCACCTATGTGAACTTGTGCCCATTGGTTTTTGGCGCGAATTCCTCCAAGGGGGGTGGAGCAATGGGACGTTTTTTGAGTTGCGCGGGACTGCTATTCCCCAGGAAGTAATTGGCGGAATCAGACAAAATTTGGTCCATCTGTTGCCCCTAACAGGAGCAGGTGCTGATTCAATTTTGGTGTCAATAGCTCAAACGGGGGTTGAACTATAGAACGTTTTTTGTCGTCAATTGTGACTGCTGTATCTCAATAAATAATGAACGTAATCAAACAAAAATTTATCGACAAGTAGCCCTTAGAGGGTATAAGAAATGGTTCTATTTTGGTGTCAACAGCTAAAAAGGGGGTGGCGCAATCGAACGTTCTTTTTTTTCCATTGTGAGTGCCATATCTCAAGAAGTAATGCTACGTTCTGGATGAAATTTGGAATAAATATGAATCCATATGTAAACAGGCGTTGGTTTAATTTTGGCGCCAATCGCTCCATGGGGGGGCTGATTTTTTTTTTTTTTATTTGTGTGAATAAAAATAGCTTTTTAATTGCAACAATAAGAAAGATAAATTGTAACAGACTGTCGTCTGCGTTCAGCTCGTGCTTTTAATTGCATGGAAATGATCCGAAATATTATCTCAATGATTTAAAATTTTTAACTGTTGCCATCTTGTGTCTGTTAACAGATAAATGTTTGTAATTATTTTAAGCAAGGCTTTTAAAATAATTTTCAATTTTCATTCTTTGCTTTGCTTTTGAGATAAATCAGGAATTGGGATGGTCATCAAGTTTTGGCATGTGTAATTTTGTTTTCGTTGGGAATATTGCTTCCTCGTTAAGCATGGGGAGGGATCAGAATTATAAGAAAGATATAGAAGAAAGTTTCGTGATGGCCACAACATACTAGTTTTATTTTATTTAGGGATTGCCCCCATTTATTTCCTTTTTCTCTTCCTGTGCTGCTATCACTGATTACGAATGCTTAAAAACAGTAATAAACTAGTGCTGCTGGTATTAATTATATACAAACATGTCAAGTATTACTTGGTATTTCTTTCCTAGTTTATACTAGGAAAGGAATACAAATATGGTTTATGCATAATTTTCTACATTAATCTAACTTTGAACCTTCTCATCGTAGAAATTGCATTATGGATGATGGTTCACGGCATAAGACCATCCATTCACCACAATACTTATGATAGATATAATATCAGATACATAATAAATATCTGTAAACACTGAATAAGGGTATGAATTAGAATGTTCAAATGAAATCAATATAAAATTCACATCTACATATTTGCTTACCATTCTTCTTTCATCAAGTTTTTCAAACATACTATTTAATTCATGTTGGTAATTATCCTGCAAAAAATGAGATTAAAACATGAATGTTAAAATGTATTTTTAAATACATAATTGCTTGATACATAAAATATTATGCAATAAGAGAAGGATAAATGTTTTAACACTTATTTCAAGCATAAAAACATACAGTGTACTTAATGCCTAAGATACTAGTGTAATTTAAATATTAGTCAAAATGTTCAGTAAGTTACCGCCCATTAGCCAGAGCTAATGGGCAGCAGAAATACATAAATACACCGCCAGCTCAGTCAATTCTAGCCAAGGACTGGTCAGTGCTAATTCTATATTACTGTATGACAACGGATTGTATGGAAAGACAAACATCCGTTTTACAGCCGGAAATGGACAAATCTATTATTTTTCAGCGATGCCAGCTTTTGCAAAAGCAGAGTCTCATTCAAATGAGCGGAATACCGGCATCAAATTTTTACTTTTCCCCCTTATTCAGATAGATTCGTCTTATCTGAAAGTTTGAAAATTCCATACAATCCAAGGTTGGACAGTAGCTACCTGTTTGTTTGGCACTCTTGGCTTCCTTAAGAGGTTTTCCACCTCCAGCTCAGTCATTTCCTATGCCGGGCTGATGAGTGCTAATAAGCACAAAACTGCAGTCCTCTGCTGGAATCGACTGAGCTGGTGGTGTATTTATGTATTAGTCAAAGTGTTGATTTTAGATTTAGTATCAAAAAAGGATTATTGATTTAAACCTGATTAAAAGACATAAAACTAAAAATTGCTCAATTCAAAAATCTACTTTACTCATCTTTAGATTTCTAAATTTTTTGGCAAGAAAAATAATGAGGTATTCCACGGAAAATTAGACTTTTGTCCTGCTTTTGACAGGGTCTATATTGCATTTTAAAACATGTAAAAAAAACTTTTCCTAAGAAATCACACATGTTTGTGTGATCTCTTTTTTGAGTCAAGTTTATTATTATTTTATGAAATATGGCAATATTGGCATCTGTTGGAAAATATAAGAAAATTTTAAATTGCAAGAATGGAATTTTTTTAAGTGGTTCACTTAACAGACCTCAATTTCATTAGAACAAGTCAAAAAGTTCTTTAAAGTACAGTAGAACCTTGATTATCCAAAACTCATTTAACCCATGATCGATTTTCGTTGAATTCCATACACTCTTTTTAGTAAGTAAACAATATCACTGGATGGTCACCAGAGCCAGCCACTCTTATTGCATGTACTGAATAAATCCAGAATAAAGAGTTTTCGTAGTCTGCTGAGAGCAATATTTAAGTACTCTGTTTTATTTGAAATTTTTGAATTCACGACAGGTCGTCCACGCAGGATCGCATTGGCTGATTGAGGTTCCACCACATAGATTTAAAGTACAGTAAAACCTGTCTACAACAATCCTGTTGGGAGCTAAAAAAATATTGTTGTAGACAGGTTATCGTTGTAGACAGTTTGACTATTTATGCTGCCATTTTGCTGGGACCAAGGAAAATATCGTTATAGACAGGTTTGTTGTTATAGCCAGGTTTCACTGTACATGGTGATTCAAAAAGAATGGTGAGGTTTCATAAGGTATCTGTTTGGGAATATTGGGCCAACAACTCTCGACTCTGGTGGAGCTTGAATGAAAGAGAGAGTTGTAAAGTTTCAATTGGCCGTTTTTAAATGGTTTTGTTGTATGTTACTGTATGCGTCCCTCGCATTATTTATTATTCTGTTACTCAAAACGATGATCATAGGTGATTTAAGCACTGCATGATTGGCTTTCCTAGGTTACCAGACATAACACCATGCATTTTTTCCTGTGAGGATATGTAAAGGATACTGTTTAATAACCCTTAACTGCTGATCTTGATGAACAGAAAAGTTGGATCCCTACAGCAATTGCTTCTGCGACTGTGTACATACTACAACGTGTATAGTAGGAATTTGAATATATGTGCAATATTGGTCAGGCATCAGGAGAAGCGAGGAAGGCAAATAGAAGATATTTAGAATAATTTAAGTTTGTAAAAATAATAATAATTAGTTTTTGTACCATTTTTACATTCAGAAAAATAAGAATTTGAAACTGCACCATTCTCTTTGAATCACACTGTATATACAGGAAATATCAATGAACATTTAATATAAATATGCTTGCAGAACTCAGTAAATATTTCATCTAAATTTAATGACTTACAGTAAACTAGTGAATCAAATCACACAAAAAAAACACAAGAGTATAAATGAATAAATAAATAAAACTATGAAATAATATTTTTTTTTTAATTACTTACATATCTTTCAGTAAGTCTAGATATTTCATTTTTACTTTTTACACCCAAATTTTCTAACATTGTTAATTGCCTGGAGAAAAAAATAAAAATTAGAATGGTATAGATAAAGATCTACAACAAAATACCTTACTTGAAATCTTGTAAGATAAAAAATTAAGAATGAAATGTTATTTAAACTTGATGTCTTGAAGTTTAAAAAAAAAAAATCAAATCAGAAAAGTTTCCCTTACTTCCTTAATTCATAAAAATATAACTAGTTTTCTAGGCAAGGGTTGTTTGCTTTTAAACTGAACAGCACAGTACTAAATACTACACAGAATAAATAGATCTTTAAATAAAAAGTAACAGATGTATATGACTTTCAATCTCTTGCACTTTTTGAAAGCAATGAAGTAAGTGCCATATTACTTAGTTTATACTTGTGGACCAGTGGCATACACAAGGGGTTGGGCCGTACCCCTCCCATTTCCCTTGAGATTTTTTGATCGATTATAATCCTGTTTATGCTGTACGTAAAATAATTTCAAGCAAAGGTAACAATAATTTCAGATTTAGCAAATGAAAAAATAAAGTTTATTTTCTCTCATGCTTCCCCTGCAAAATTGAACTGCATGTGAACATAAATTGTTCTTTTATGATGATTATTGCTTCGCTGTTTTTATTTTTAACTAGTGGCACCCACAGGGCTTTGCCGGTATTAGAAAATTAAAAGGTCTTTTGGTTCGCCTGTATATTTACAAATAATGTATGATCAGGGTTCATACACTTGTGGTTAAAAAAAATTCCCTGACTTTTCCAGGTTGTTTTTTTAGAAAATTACAGGTTACTCGCTTCATTCAAAATTAAGTTTAAATAGCAATATTTTCAAAATAATTAAAATTGTTTAAAGTAGCAATGCGGAAGAACCGAAACTTTTCTCCTTAGATTTAAAAAAAATCTTAGATTTTTTTTCCTTTTTCAAATTTTAAGTTTTTTTAAACACTTTGTTCAAAATTGTTTTAATCGGTTTACTAATTGATGAAAACAAACTGCTTTCAACTTATTTTAGCATTTTTTCGATGTCATGTGTCATGCGTAATATTAGCCTTTTCCTGTAGTCGTGCAGCAATCTTTTAGCATCTGCTTTTGGTCTTTTGATTCACAATACTTATTTTTTTTTTCTTATTAGTATATCACAAAACATATTGAGCAAAATACAAAGCTATTTTACAGTATAAATATGATTAACTTGTTGCATCGCTCGCCATACCAGAAAATGCATAATAACAAAAATCAACATCTGCCGATTATAGGCCAATTCCAATAAACTTTTTTTTTCTTTTGCTTATTAAAGAATGCTTCCATTAAAATTTTTCTTTTCTAGAATATAATAAATTTTTAAAAATTCATAATTTGTTGCACATTTTATGTTACTTTCAATAGTTCACATAGAGATAAACACCCAATTCTGTTTTTGGAAGTTTACGTCTACTTCCATCATGCAAACGACCAAATATGGCGATTAAGTAAAAACTTAAGATAATAAGTAGATATTTGAATTTGTAGCATAAAAGTAGTTATAAATAATTAATAATCCTTAAAAAACTGCAGTTAAGACGAAATAGTCAGTTTTTAGCACATAAGAGTCTAATTAGAATTTTAAAAAAATGTTCTGAAGATAAATTTTTGCATTTTTCAAGAAAATAATTATGAATTATTCGAAAAAAAGGCACATTTTGCGTTGTTTTCAATACTTTGCACAGCAATAATCATCCAATGCCGTTTTCGGGAACTTAGGCACTTAAAAAGTCTTGTGTACTTCCATCTTGGGAATGACCAAATATGGCGGCTGCGCCCCCCCCCCCCCCCCAGAAAAAGAAGTAATTTTTTGAATTTATAGCATGAAAACAATTAAAAAATAGTAAATCTTCATGGAACTACAATTCAGTTGAAAAGTTTTTGGCACAAATTGCATCCAATGCAATGAAGATAAGATTAAGTTTTAAGAACAAAATTTTTCATTTCTCAAGAAAATTATTTAAAATAATAATAATAAAACAATTTTCAGCACATTTTTGTGATACTTTCATTAATTTGCAATTAAAGAAAACATCCAATTATGCTTTGCTTTTGAAAACTTAGGCATTTAAGGATCGTGTCAACTTCTATCTTGTGAGTGACCAAAAATGGCGACTATGTTTCACACGTATTTAAAAGACTTTCCGATTTAAAAAAAAAAGATTTTCCCAGATCCCCCCACCCCCATTTTCAGGCTTGTGCTTCCGAAGCTGTAAATTGTCCTCTTCCCTGTTAAGTTTGTGCATAATTCCTATTCCCCCAAGGCAGTGGCGTAGCTAGACCCGACTTTCGGGGGGGGGTTACTTCTTTTATATATATATATATATATATATATATATATATATAGTATATATATATATTATATATATATATATAGTATATATATATATATATTATATATATATATATATAGTATATATATATATATATATATATATATATATATAATCGTTTTTCCTTTTCTTCTTTTTTTTTTCTTTCTCATCTCTCTTCCTTTTCTCTTTTTTTTTTTTTTTTTGAGACTAACGTTTCGGGGGGGGTTTTGTCCCCAAAACCCCCCCCTTAGCTACGCCCCTGCCCCAAGGAATTATTTTTTTGAGAACTATTGAGAGTCAAAAATGGCGGCTGCGAAAGTTTTTTTGGGTCGCCACTTTAATTGCCAGTTTCATTTTACCTCAAAATTTTTACAATTTAGGAAAAATAGATAAAAAGGAAGATTAGATCTCATGAAACAAAATTCCCTGGGAAAAAATTGGAAAAAAAAATTTGGGGGGCAAATTTGGAAAATTCCCTGACATTTTTAGCTGTTTCATTTTCCCTGACAATTCCAGGTTTTCCCAGAGCATACCCTGATGATTAATTTCTCGCCAACTGGCTTGCCCATGTTACGGTTTCATGCTTTAATAACTTGGTAATTTACTCGTCCATCTTATGATAATTTTGCTTGGGAAAATGTTCTTAAAATTGGAATAGAAAATGAACAAAATCGAATTTTCAAAAAATTACTTTGAGGTGCACACTCCCATGCTAAACTAATTCTGTGCCAAATTTCATGAAAATCGGCCAATCAGTCAAGACGCTATGCGCGTCACAGAGATTCTGACAGACAGGCAGAGATCCAGACAGAGAGACTTTCAGCTTTATTATTAGTAAAGATTGTGAGAAAAGTAAATGCATTAATTACCGTGCTTTGTGGTATTTTAATTCAGAATTTCTTACTATAAAATTTATTTTATTAACTAATGCTAAGTTATTGTTCAGTTTATTTATTTATTTTTTTTTAAATGTTTTCTGTTCTCGAAAATCGGTAAAATCAAAAGCATAAGTTTGGATACATATTGGAGTTTGATATGAGAATGGCGGAGCTTTGATCCTGGACCCCCCCCCCCCCCTCCCTTGAAAAACTCCTGTGTGCGCTACTGTTGTGGACACAGCAAAATTTTTGAAAACAGTAAAGACTAGATAACTGCATGAAACCAGCATCATTTCTCCACTCCCACAGTCCATCCCTCTAAATGTGAGATTTTTATGCTGCACTGCATTTAATAATATTTTTTTAACAAAATTTGGCTAGCGAAATGGTAAAATGTAAGTATTTATACCTATGTTAACATATTTTTCATAAAAAAATAACTGCTCTTCAGTGTCCCTTTTAGCTTCAACAGCTAACTCAACAGGATTAATTCAAAAATTATAAGTTTATCACTGTTTTATGCAAATTAATTAAAATAATTATAGGGGAACTATATAGTAAATAATATTTCTTCAGGAATAAATTTGTTTATAAATTTTTCTCATCCAATATTACAAAACAAATATCTTTTATTATTTAATTAATTCAATCATTTACCTCTTGCAATTTTTGAAAATATTTGAAATAAAATTGTTGTTTAAAAGGAAAAGGGAAGCAAATCACCTTTCTTTATCCTCAAGTATAAGTTTATTCAGATATGTTTGCAGTTCAATTTCTTGGTCGATTCTTTTATCTTCTTGAACTGTCCATCGTTTCTTTTTTGCTATCCTTAGCTGGCAAGCAATATCATCACCAAAGTTTCGACTTTGATCTTTTGCTAAATCACTAGCTGCAAAAAAAAAAAAAAAAAAAAAAAAATCAAAGGTTAGATCACCAAATATTCCAAGTTTAAGTAAATATAATGAAGTTAATGTGTTATTACAGTGGATCCTTGTTTACTCAAGGATAACTTGATCGTCCCATTAAATTAAGGAATTTTCCCCCACTGATTTGCACAATGCTATCCTTACAAGTATAAAAAAAAATAATTTTTAAAAATTGGTAACTCAACACATAACTAAAATCTGCTTCAGTCAACTACTACCTGCACCTTTCAAGAACTGACCCCCGCCCCCTTAAAATGTCAAAGACAGCCTTAATCTGCATTTTGGGAACCATACTTACAATAAATAACCAGGGGAAAGTAACAGATCCTATTTTTTATCCTCCTATAACCAGGACTGTGGAGTAAGGGTCGTTTTGGGGTAAAGGACTCTGCTGTTTTCCATCCAAATCCAAGAGTTTGATCCATTTTATGCCTCTAAGTACTCTTGGACTTCTTTGGACTTTTTTTTTTCTTTTTTTTCTCTTTCTCTTGTCATTTAAAAATTTTCAAGGGTTGAGATTTATATTCACAATGGTTTTTATCAATGATACGTCATTTGTGTTTATAAATCTTAAGCAGTCAAGCAAATTAAGTAATAAAATGAAGTTTTGGCTGAAATATGCTTTATTGGCTTACATTACTTCGAAATGTAAAAGATTGAAAAAACAATAATAAAATAGACAAACTACTTGGATTTTTTTCTTCATATATTTTTTAAAAACTTAATTCGTCTGCCTTGTACATGTTTGTACCTAATAAGAAAAGTTACAGTTAGATAGATTAGAAATCTTACATTGATTATTTTTAAAAAAAGGAATGAAAAATTATCCAGCAAATTTGCATTAAACATTAAACAAAAATAAGTTTGCAAATTTATTCATCTGTAATTTATTTATAAAGCTTTTCTGGTTACTTTCCATAAATTGGTTTTTACATCTCCCAATAATAAGCAAAAACCATGAAAACATTCTCAAGAAAATAACTTGGTTGTCAAACAGCACTGCAACACCATAATTAAAACTCGGGTTTAATCTGATTTTGCAAAGCACTGACAAGAAAATAGACATCAGTTAATCTTTTAGAGCTAAAATTCAATCATGGAACTAATACACTGGCTGATTCTTAATTTTAAAAATAGTATAAAAGAGATACATACCTCTCTGAAAATATTTTATAGCTTCATCATAATTTTCTAATTCTAGTAGAGCTTGTCCAAAAAAGAAATGGCCTTTAACTGACGTACAATCTAATTCGAGTGCTCTTCTACAGTCTTGGCAAGCAAGTTCCCACTGATGAAGCTTTAGATAACATAATGCTCTGTTTGTAAAGTATGTAGGAATCTGAGGATTTAAAATCTACAAAAAAAAAAAAGTTTTTCAAATTAAAGGCTCAAAAATCACTTTACAAAGTAATCCATTGACAGAAAATATTTCTGAACAACTGCAATTAAAGCAATTTAAATGAAATGTTCCAGTCAATATATATATATCATGATATATATTACGATGTATGTCCGATATTTATTTTGAAAATATCATGATATTTTCTGTATTTTTTCAACTACGGTAGTTTCAAAAAATATACTATATTAATCACGATAATATTGTTCATTTATTATTAAAAAAAACACCAAAAAAGTATGTACTATATTTTTATGATGTATTAAAAAAAGTAATAAAATATTCCTTTTTATTTTATATTCATAAAATAAAAATTAAGATAACAATTTTAATTCATATTAAAAGTGCTTAATTAAACAATAAACGTTGATCAGAAAAAAAGAAAATGACTGATGAATATGCACCAACTATTGCTGCATGATTCAGAAATGCATATTTTTTTTATTTCTGAATCATATAACTGTGTAGAAGTAGCTGATGGAAGAAAAATGTGTAAAACAGCTAATGCTAAATAAGTTATTACCATTAAACTTCAGTTCTCCATTAAAATTGATAAAAACAAAATACTTGATATAAATAATGAAAGAAGCTTTAATATAAGTCTACGTATTGTAATGATAATATACGAAAATATAAAGTGCTTTGAGAATGCATTTACTATTTTCAAGACTTTAGTTTGTGCTGATTGAAAATATGGGATATATAGTGAAATATCAGATATTTTCAAACACTGGAAATGTTATTACAGTTGATGCTCCATTTTACAAAGCTTTAATTCACGAACTCTCATGATTTTACAACAGTTTACCTGCCTTTGAAAAACCTTCTATTGAAACAAAACTATTCGGTTTTTTTAGTGGTTAGTGTTAGAGGTCCCCGAGAGTTCATAAAATGAAGCCTCAACTATATAATAAAATTGTGGGCTGAATAGAATGCTTCATTTTTGTGGAAAATTTTTGTTTGAAAGAAGGCATAAATATTTATAATTTAAAAATTTTTAGAAAAGGAAGCTTAATAACATTCAAATCAAATTCCTACATTCTCCAAAATTATTTTAAAATATTAGCTCAAATACTAAATTTTTAACTTTTCTTAATGCATTAAAAGTATACAAATGTTCCACAATTGAACTTAGCAGCATAAAAAACAGAACATGATAATGGTTATGATACTCAGTGGCTGATTTTCTATATCAAAACTGAATCTATTATTTCAGAAAGGGCGGTAAGTTCAACTAATGCAACTTTTCAGGAATCTATAAAAAGTGATTATTTCTAGAGACGTACCGAGTACTCGGTACTCGGCCTACTCGGCCAATTCGCCGAGTACTCGGTGCTCGGCCAAATTCTGATCAGATACTTGGCCAATACCGAGTAGTTGCAAAAAATTGAATATTGTACAAGAGATATTAAAATTTATAAAAAAAAGAGCAAGCATTATATTCTGCTATCATTTACAATTAAAATTTATAAGTCAAATTTAAATTTTGAGAAAAATGAAGTTTGTAATGCTTTAATGGAATAAATCTTTATTCCATTGTCCCCAAAGTTAATAAAACTTTTTTATTAAAAATTATGCAAAAAATGTAAGTATAGAAAATATGGAATTTTTATATTAAAAATGGGTTTTTGCTACAAACAAAAATTAGTTATAAAAAATATAAAAATACCTTTGATTAAAAAATAAAATTAAATAAAACAATGTTAAAAGCACAGTGCAGGAACACTGCAGACACATGTTTTGGCGTTACAAGGAATTTCTTTTTCAATGCACAAAATGGGAGCTCATGGATTTAAAGGCATCCAACAAAAGTCGGATTTTTTTGTTGTATGTCTTTAAATTCTTTAACTCACATGTTATGTACTTAAAAAGACGTTCCTTGTAACGGGGGGTCAGAAACACGTGTCTGCAGTGTTCCTGTACATTTGTTTTATCTGCTTTTAAAAATTATTTATGTTTGGTGGACTAGAACTATAATTGATTGGTATACAGTGAAACCCCTCCTAACAGACACCCCGCTTATGCGGACAATTTTTAATTCCCCAGTTCCAATGCAAATAACCGGACACCTCTCTATTGCGGACAAAAAAAAATTGTCCGCATTAGAGGGATTTCAATGTAATTTGTTTTAATTCCAACTTGATTAATCATACCTTTTATTTATTTATTTTTAATTTTAAAAATAATTTTTTTGTAAAATTTTTGACACAAACAAAATTGTTTAAATATAATGTGTAATAAAATTTCACTGGAATTCAGTTTTAAAAACTATTATACGGACAAGGAGCTCTATACTACTATTCCAATAAGTTCAAAATTCATCACATGTGTGTCGGTGGTTCTTCTTAAAACATAATTGGTACTTCCTAACTTGGCCGAGTAGTGAAAGGCCGAGTACTCGGCTACTCGGCCAAAGTGCTACTCGGTACGTCTCTAATTATTTCATTCAAAAATGAACTAAATTCTACAAAAATTTTTATGACTAATATAGCCACAGGTAGGATCATTACCTCACCTTAAATTACGTTTCATTTTGTCACTGAAATTAATTTAAAAATTTTTTTTTATTTGGACTTATGTCTTTTCTGCAATAAATATCCTGAGACTAGTTTAGAGCGATGAAAATGTAAATCAAGTGAAACAGATTTGTTCCAAACTGATTTGTGGTAGTAAAAAATAATATAACAAAAGTGCCAAAAATAATTAGTGAAGTCCGTATTCATAAATTCAATATCTTAAGAAAATATATTGTGTATTTTCCTCTTTCTCTCGTCTTGTTTTAGCGAAATAATAAAGTCTGGTGTTAAAAAAAAAAAACAACAACAAACTGAGATAAAAAGCAAAAGTTTTACATGTGTCTAAAACTATATTAATATTCATCAAATGCATCCTCCATGGAAATCTTTTTTTCTATCCTTTTCTTGTCTAGTTTTGTGTACCAAGTGCGATGCAGTCTTGCATAATATAGACGAACACACACGAACGGCGTTCGCAGAAAACTTTTGGCTCTGCAGAAAATATTTTTAAATTACTAAGCGTTAATTTTAAAAAAAATCCCAGTTTATTTCTGTTTCTTCTGAATATTTCCCTGTCTGCTATTCTTGCCCTGTCTTCTTTGCTTTTTTCTTGTGCAAAATTAATCCAAAAAATAATGATTTCTTCTTGAAATCATGATTATAGTACACTAATTACTTAAAGACAAAGGAGCAAACAGTTGTTTATTTTACACAGTCTGAATCCTGTAAGAAGATAATTCAAGCTATGTAAAATAAATAACCTTACAGACTACAGAACAACGGGGTCTCTATTGGTGAATCCTGCAGTAAATTGAGATTCAATGCATTGGCGTTGAGAAAATAAAAAAGCATAAATTTAGGCATTACTTTCTTATTAGCAATAAAAAGTAAGCTTCCTAGCAATAAAAAGTGAAGAAATTCTCTTACAGTTTTCTTTTTAACACCATTGGAAAAAGCGACATTTTCTACTTCAGATCTATCTCGACCTGTGGTTGAAAAACAAAGCTTCTGCCTCCAAAGAAAAGAGTTACAAGCCGTTTTAAATCAAGTTCGAAAAATCTCATCTTCATTCAAGTTGCTAACCATTTTATTTTCCGTTTCCACGGCTATGCTTTTTGAATCCATAGTTTATTTCCATTCTTTCCATTTTAATTCCTTAAACTTATTTTATTGTGTTTTCATAGTTATGCCTGATTGTTGAATGTACGTCACTTGACAGAATTTTATACGAGGGTCAATCCAACAGTAAGGTTCCTATCAATTTTACAAATATACAACACTGTCTATTCTCATTGAAATTTACATCGTTGGAGAAAAAAAACGTTTCTACATTTTATACATAATTGCCATCTTTTTTGTGCATTATTGTCTACAGTTCCTTAACTTCTGCATCAAGTGTCACAGAATTCCACTCCCTGAGTGAGACATGAGTCGACAAACCACTCTGTTCTTGACTGCAGTTCGGAGCTCAAGTCTTGCGATTACCACTTGCTGCTTTCGTTTAAGGAACACTTTGATGGCCAACGTTTCCAGAACGACGACGAAGTCAAAAAAAGGGGTGAAACACTTTTTCAACAGGTTGGCGGTGAAATTTGTGACACTCAATACAGAAGTTAGGGCACCGTCGACAATAATGCACAGACTTACTTTTGGATCGACACTCGTATTTTCAAGGTACTCCGGGCAAAGCAACTAGTCTGATAAGCAACGCTGTACGTGGAGAGGGATACCATCCCTAGAAATAATTGTTTTTTTATTGTAAAAAATACGCAAATGTAACATAAATTTGTTTCAAACCACTCCCTTTAGCAAGCACTCCCAAATCTAGGGTAGTACGGATTTTTCCACCGTGGGAAAAAAAACAGAAAAAATACCATTAGGTATTCTTTTTTTTTTTACACAAAAAATTCCAGACTATAAAGGTTCTTCGACCTTCACATAGAAGTTTGGTAAAACCTCATTTGGAGTATCATGTTCAGTCTTGGTGTCTCAAGAAAGATAGTTCTATATTCTTTATTAATAGGGCTCAATGAAGGGCTAATAAGGGAACTTTCAAATTTAGTTAGTGCCAGACTTAAAAGTCTTAATGTGCACAGTCTGCAACTCAGAAGTGTCAGAGGACACATTCAGTAGTTAAAATTTATCGAAGGTAAGGTGTTAACTTTTTGCATGGAAAGCTGGACCAGGGGGTCATTGCTTTAAGCTATTCAAATCTCAGGCTAACCTGGAAATTAGGAAAAATTATTATTCAGTTATGTTTGTGGGTACTTTGAACAGCTTACAGAAGATGCTGTAATGAGCAAAGGGGTAAGCTTTAACAGGGTTATAGATCTTCATTGGGGACTAATAAACTAGAACCAGCCTAGCTGGGCTGTAACTGATCGTCATATTTGTATATGTAGAAATATGAATGATAACTTAGCAATAATAAATAAATATTTTGATTCTTTTCAATGAATGAACATTTTTACCTCAGATTATTAGTCGTTTATATGTTGTAGGATATTATGTAAAATATTGATTAGAGTATATTTAAAAGCTTCCTTTCTCCTTTTATGGTAACACTTTTACAAAGCAGATGTTTATCATTAAGGTTTAATAAATTCAATAGCAATCATTAAAAATGTGCATTTTTTTTTTAATATAAATTTTTTTTAATATATGTGTCTCAAATAAGAACTACAGTCAGAGTTCGCGCTCAACTATCCGTAACATGGGTCCCAGGGACCCATTAATGTAATAGATTTGGGTCCTTTGGTGGAAAAAATGAGTCCCTTAAATTTTAAACAGAAAATCTTAGTGCGTAAATGAATAATATAAAAATATTTATACTTGGGGGGGGGGGGAAGGCATGAAATAAAATATATTGGTTATTTTTGCCCTAATTTTTTTGTGATTTTATCATTGTAAAATTATTTTCAAATAATACACTTGCAAGACTCAAATGAGATTAACTCAAAATTTACTTTAAAAATGGGTTTTACCATAAAATATAAAACAAGTGCCTCTGATTGATCAAGCAAAAAGCACTCCCTTAACTTTTGTTTTCCTAGAAATTTTTCTTAGTGAAAAAAGCAAACAGACCCCCCCCCCCCCTTCCCAATTATCATTGGCAATTACATAATAATAATAATAAATCGCAAGCAAATGAACCCAACGCAAAAATCGCGATCGCAAAAACGAAACATTTTCTCATATGAGTGTGAAAATTGCTCATTTGCAATCTTAAATCAGTATATTTGACTTTATTTTGACTTGTTCAAAATATCTGTTTTGATTTTTGTTCTATTTTTAAAATCGCGCCATTTTGAAAATGGCGCGATCGATTAATACCCGACTTTTGCAAGTCCAAATAAAAATAACCCATCAGAAAGAGATGAATTATTAGAAAAAGAACAAGGTTAAAGTGCTTTTGTATAAAATTCAAGTATTCATAAGCAATTTAACAAGAAAAATGTAAAGTTCCGAACTCTTTGTGTTTAGCGCGATCTGGAAAATATTCGCCATTTTTTTCTCCCCTCTTTTTATTGGGGATGCAAAATGATGATTTTCAAAAGTAATTCTGGTTACATGAATACCAAATTGCAATATTTTTACTGTACAATTGTCTTGTATTAATCCTGAAGATTGCATTGAAAACCTCTCTCATTTTTAGTCTTCATTTCTGTTTTTAGGAATTTCCTCAAGATAAAAGTTGAGGGAGAGCTTATTCTTAGAATACAGTACAATGGGCTATTTGTGAACTTGCTCCCTGAGCTCTGCCCAGGAGGTCACTGTAAGCTCCAGTCTTATCACTAAAATTCCATTGACTGGTCCACAATAGGGGTGTGTTTGAATAGCTGATAAACAGATAGGGTCATTTTAGTCAGTTTCAGTTGATTCTTCTGGTCCTTTTGAAGCTTAAAAGCATTTACTATATAGATCTTTAGCATTTTCTCCCATTTTTTTTCTGGTTCTTATCTTTTGGTTTTCTGGGTCCCTGGGACCCGATTTTTCGCGGAAGTTGCGTCCCTTTCCCGCGAATTTGCGTAAAAAACCCGCTATAGCGCGTAAACGCGAACCCTGCTACAGTAGAACCTCATTAATCCAAACTAATGGCAGATCCAAATTGTCCGAGTTAGTGAAAGTATAAATAAAACAAAATAACTTAGAAATTGGGCCAAGGTACATAAGAACACTATGCCACAGAAAAATTTTAAACACTCCAGCTTACTGCTACTGATGCCACTTGATGTCATAGTGTCTTTTCTCTTTTTGCGCCACAATGCATAGCACAGGCCTACAAAGTTACATTATTACGTTAACTTTCCTCTTATTTATGTATGTATACATGTACATCAAAATGGTAGTCTGGATTAAGCTGTGTTCGACTAAACAGAGTCGGAGTGAATGAAGGAGCACCGAATCATACAATGTGAAATAAGAAATTAGTGTTAGTAAAAAAAATTTACATTTAAATAAAACTATGTTATGACATTGATATATAACCCAGTGGCGGATCCACAGGGGGGGGGGGCTATCCCCCCCCCCCCAAAGCAATTACCCTTGCAATTACGTTTTCAATATTCCAGTTCCAAAACTTAGTACCCCAGGAGAGGACTACGAAACCTTACCTCTTCCCTAACATCACAAAAAAATCTTAAACTATGTTTTTGGAAATTCAATATCAACATATTTTCGGGGAAGTGGCGCGTCCCAAAAGAAATTCTGGGAGGGATTTTCGAAATCAAAAAATATTTTTTGCTTTCCTTTTCCTTCATTTAATGATGCTAAAATATTTTTCAATACATTTTATCAAGCAGTTTCTGTGGCTTCATATTTATTCATTTATTATTTCTTTTGAAATAGTTTGTACATTGATATTACAAATGCTATGAAATGAAGAAAAGGAGGGGATGCATGAACATGCGCAATACAGTTTTGATTACCTTTATTTTAATCTTATATTCATTTTTCATAAGGTCATTCAAAAAATCACCTTTTTATAGATCAATGTCTTTATGAATGTCAAATGCTAGCTAATAACTGTTCCGATCTTTCAATGAGAATTAGGAGGGAGCCACAGAAAATCAAGTGTGGTAGGCTTCCTCTCTAAAAAAGATTTCTGCGGCCAGTGTTGCCAGATGGTCAAATCCAGATTTCCCCAATTCCCTTCCAACTTTTCCCCAAAAAGCAATGTTTTCTACCAAAATTCCCCAATGCAAAAATTATTTTTCCACTAATATTTTCATAAAATGAATCGACTTCCTCTAATATTTTTGTCTTCTGAAAAAAAAAATTTCCCCAAATAACCAAACTTTCTTATAAAATTCCCCAACTCTTTTTTCTTCACATTTTCACTTTTTTTTTTGTCTTCTTTATCTTTACTAATAAAGCTGAAAGTCTCTCTGTCTGGATATCTCTCTGTCCGGATCTCTTTCTGTCTGTCAGGATCTCTTACGCATATATAGCGCCAAGACCGTTCGGCTGATTTTCATGAAATTTGGCAAAGAATTAGTTTTAGTCCAGTCATCTGGTAGCTTTACCTGGAAAGTTTTCCAGGAGTCATGTAAATTAATATATATAATGCCTAAATTAATTCTGTATATGATTTTTTTGTCGTAAAATAAGTCAGAAAGGAGATACCGTCAAAATACCTCTTTTAGACGCCATTTTTTCAATAATTTTTTCGTAACAAGTATACCGATGACACAGACTAAAATATTTTATTGAGTTCTACCGGTAGAAATTTCGGAAAGGGAGAGAGGGGGGAATTCATGTGGCACCTGGATGGAAGAATCAGTGTTTTAGTGCAGCTAGGAAGAAATAATTGGAACTCGGTTTCCATATTGCCTTTTTCCTCTCGCTCATTTCTACCACAAAAATAATTTTAATTTGTGAATTGTGAGTTTTTATGCAGTTAGTAAATTAACTTGTAAATCGATTGAATTTGTGTTTGTACTATTGCTTATTAATTAAACTCTGCGTCTCCTCGATGTGTTATGATAACTAAACCTCAAAGTAGTGTGGAACGACTTATTCTGCGATAACGCGTGTTAAATAATACTTTGCGGCGCTCGTACGCCGAAACTATTTATTTTACGAAAAAATTGTTGTGATATAAATTGTAGGAAATTTTCTCTAGTTTAATTTTGTAAAATATGTTTTTATCGTAAAATAAGTCAGAACAGAGATATCATCAAAATACCGCTTTTAGACGCCATTTTTTCAATATGGTGGCGCGAGCGGCAAAGATACGAGGTGGCAAAGTAGAAATTCGAAAAGAGCACATCAAAATCTATAAAATTACCAATTTTCAAAACTCCCGGAAAACTTTCCAGGTAACCCCTTTTTTTTTCGACCAAATGACTGGACTATTTGTAGCATGGAGGTGTGCACATTTCAAAATTTGATTTTGTTCTTTTTCTATTCCAATTTTAAGAACATTTTCCTGAGCAAAATTATCATAAGATAGACGAGTAAATTACCAAGTTACCATAACGTGGAAACATAACATGGGCAAGCCAATTGGCGAGAAATTCATTATGCATTATTTGTAAATATACAGGGAGACCAAAAGACCTTTTAACTTTCTACTACGGGCAAAGCCGTGCGAGTGCCACCAGTCATAAATACAAGTGCCTGAACGAGAGATACAAAATAACCAAATTTTTTTTTCTACTCGCATTTACTACTCTCCTTCTGTATGTACATTTAAAATATGATTTTTGTATATATTTAAGAACACTCTTCATCACTTATTTTTACCTGTTTCACGTATTAATCAGTTATTCACGCAGAACATTAATGCGAATTCCATAGCATAATATTCCACATAATGCGAAATGCAAATTCCATAACGTTGAGCAAAGCTAACCCAACACTGTTTGATACAAACAATGTTCCCACTACTTCTTGACGCGAATTTAAATCTGAAAAAAAATCTTTTTTCCCCCGAGGTTTTTTTTTCCCCAAAGAATTCCCCTCAAAACCCATTTCCCCCAAATTTCCCCAGAGAGCACCAGATTTCTCCAAAATGGAGAAATTTCCCCCAATCTGGCAACACTGTCTGCAGCGGCGGGAACATGATCCCCTTTTGTGCTGCGTAAAGACCATTTAAGCCCTCTTACAAAAGTAGGGGTGCTCATCCCGAAATATTACTAAATGTTTAAGAATTGGAAAGTGATTTGTGACTGCTTCCCGATCAATAAGCAGTGAAATATTTTGTTCAAACCTACCTTGCTTTGAAAAGTTTAAATACTGCTTTCCCCCCTCCGTTAATTTTTTTGGGGGGAGGGGGAGAGTGAAATGAATATGTTGTAGTTCTGGGAGGGGTTTTAACTCCAAACCCCTACCGTAGCTGCACCACTGTTGCCGAGAGAGTCTTGAACTTCATGCCTTTAAAGGCCTTCAATTATGTTTTCAAGACTTCAATTTTGAAAAAATCCGGGGGAAGCCCTCGAATTGCTATGTCATCAAAGGTGGTAAGTGGCCTACAATTGCGGTTTTAAGACTTAAATTTCGAAAAAAAATTCGGGTTTTTCAACCCCTTGGTTTTTAGCATCACTAAAGAATCATTAACATTTTTCAAAAGAGAAAAAAATAAAAAAACACGTCATGTTTCAGTTCTTAAACATTTTTAAATTTTATTTTCGTTAGTCCCCCTCCCCATAATGCATTATTCATTCGCCCTTCCCAACAGGATCGTCTGGATACGCTACTGATATAATCCCTACTTGACCAAACATTCTCAAACTTTATTTCTTATTATCAAACAAAATTACCAATTCACTTAAAAGTTTAGAATTAACTAATGTTATTTTGACCCCAAAATGACGTACATTATAAAACTACATGATTATCTTTAAAATTAGAGTTTCATAGGAAAACCTTTACAAACAATGCAACATTTAAACCCAATGCTACGCCTCTCCAGTCACTATATTTGCTCTGTATTTCAAAATGAAGTAAGAATTTATCAGTTTTGACATGTTGAGGACGGGATTTAAAAAATTATTGCACCTCAATGTATAGCCACTGATAGTTTATCTGTAGAATGAACGACAGGTAAAAATAAGTATCTGTCAAAATAGAAAAAAAAAAAACTTAAAACATTAATTTAACAGAGGGGAACCTTAACATACAATAGCTTTACTGTAACAAGACACAGCATCTTCAAACTTTCTAGCGCTAAAAAGTCTGTTTCCTTGCTCTTTTAGTTCAGTGGATGTCATGTCCTGTTTCATGGTTGGTTGAAAAATGAAGTTAATCCAATATTACTGTACGTCACATTAAATCTTTGTATACATGTCACAAATACATGATGAACAGTTCAAATAAATTCTGAAGAAACACATGCCATTAATCACTTTACAAGTGACTTTTCATACACAAAATTTATTATCGATTCGAACAGTTAAATCCAGACCAGGAGACCAGGACATTAGTAAGCGGCGATATCCGAAATTCGCGATTCGTGCTGCCATCTAGTGGGTAACTAATGCTCTTTTACACGTTAGCGCCCGCCATCTTGTTTCATGATCTGAGCATTATCAAAAGAGGAAGATGATACTTCGTTGTCTTGTTTGTCAAGCGTTAATTGTTTGACATTTGTAGCTGAATTATTTCTCAAATTGTCGAATCGGTAAATTTTATTTTTTTCCGTTTGGCAAGTTTTTAATTTGTCGGTTAAATGATTTAATTCCGTCACGCTATGCAAATCATCAATAAAATTCTCAGGGATACATGGTGGTAGTTTTCTTTTTAGTTAATCTTCCATTATTGCTTTAAACTTATCGAATTCTGTATTCTTTCTACCATTTTAATCCACTCATGATAGAAAATAAAAATGGTTTAACTGACACGCAAATTCTCGCCAAGAACTCTTTGCTCGCACGATATTAAAACTATAACCCTAAACAATTTGGCGATAAAATTTCTCAGCTTTTGTTTTTGTTAATTCTAAACGTTCTTTCTCGGTTAAACATTTTTCATTTCCTTCTACGATTATAGAACGAAACGTTCTACGTATTCGTTCTACGTATTCAACAAAATATTTTGCATAGTACTATCCATTCCAACTAAATGCTGCAGTATAATAAAGGTTAGTTAAATTAATTATTTTCAAACTAGGCGGAAATTTAAGCTCTAAAATTCTTCTGCTAATGTTATCAAATCCTTCTTTCGAGCTTAAGATTTTAAAAAAAGAAAATTGATTTGAATTCTGAAATTTCGAATTCAAATTATTTTTTTCGCAATCACGAACTGAGACAGGACCCTACTCATTGGAGTTAATGTTTCTAGAAACGGCTCCTTTTGTTTATTTTTTGACGATGTTGATAGTTTACTTTCATTTTCCTCCGAAAACAAGTATGTACAGGAAATAATTTTATTAACTATATGCATGTCTGATCACTAGATGGCAGCATAAATAGCAATTTCCGCTACCGAATGGCTTAAGACGTCACTAGGTAAGAGACTAGTCTGAATTTAACAACTAAATTGACCAAAATATTATGTTTATGCATGTTTAGATGTATTTATTTTTATTCGATCGTTGTTATTTCCTTATATTTCGAAGTAAAATGTTTTACAAAAACACATTTCAACTACAGTATTTCAGTTGAAAATGATTGTCGCTAGAATTTCTTCAAGTATGAAAATAGTGGGAAATGAGGAAGCATTGTTAAAAATCCAAGAAAATTATTACTAAAATATGTTTGGCATCAATGCATAAGTTTTGGTTTATGTTTTTCAAATCTTGTAAAACCTTTCATATTCATTTTAGTACTTCAATATCGCCACAAAGAACTAAAATTATTACATAGACTTCTCTTTTCGAATATAGTAACATTCTGATGAATTATGTCAAACTGATGAGCTCAATTAGTGTTTATTTCAAGCTTATTTTTGAGCGATGAGGTAAGAAATGAAGGGTCCAAGTGCTTTGAATTTAGAATCCTCTTTGTGGGAATAATGAGATAATTTTTTTAACTATAGTAGGGAGAATTATTTCTGAAACAAGCGGATGTGACATTTTTATAAAATAATCTAATTTCTAATCATTAATTTGCTGTCAGAATCAGTGTTATCAGAGTAATTTATTTAACATCAATATCCAACTTTTTTTAATCTAATGAAGCAAAAACAAGTATGATTTTTTTTTAAATAAATAATAAATTTAACAACTAATCGAGCGTGATTTCGCACTTTCTCGAATAAGATTTATAATTTTAGCCGGCTAATTATTTTCTGAACCTGTAAACATTTGATGAAGAATGCAGTTTCGTTTTGGCTATCGGTGGGCGTGAGGATACCAAGAAGAGACATGCAAAACTACCTTTTACAGAATAAATGTGCTGTTGAAAGGGGGTTTTGAACATTGCACATGCAATTCAGCAAAACATAAAAGTTACGATTTATGAAATTGAAAAAGGAATTTCTAAATTTTTAATTACATCCTATTTTTAGCAATCGATAGCAGATATATTTTTGAAGCACATGTGAATTTTTTTATTGCTTTTTCACACTGTTTTATGATAAGTTCTTTAAATCATCAGAGAATGGGTATTTTGAGTGAATAGCGTCAAGGTTGTATGGTTCAAACCAATGTTTTTTTTTTTTTTTTTTCATGTTTTTTTTTTTTTTTTTTTTTTTTTTTTTTTTTTGGAAAACTAAACTGTTTTCCCCCAAACATTTCCATAAATTTTACATATGATTGGAAGATATAAAATCTACTCTATGCAAAGTAACTGGCAAAGTTTTAGAGATAAATTACATATTAATAATTATTATTATATGCAAACTTTTTTTTTAATGTAATTTAAATTTTCTCAATAGTTTTTCTTTTTTTTTCTTAAATCAATGAAACTTTTCTTATTAGGTATATAAATATAAAGCAGACAAACTATGTTTTTCTAAAATTAGATAGAGAAAAAATCCAAGTAGTTTATCTTTATCTATTATTATTTTTTTTTTCCTTTCATTTCTCTTTTACATTTCAAAATAGTCCAAAAAGCATATCAGCCATTATTTCATTTTAATACCTAATTTGCTTCATTACTTAAGTTTTATAGCAATAAATCATGTATCACTTAAGCAATCTAGTGTGTATATAAATCTAAACTCAGTAGAATATTTAAATGACAAGAAAAAAACTCAGAAATTGCACACACTTTTTGACATCAATGATAGACTGCAGTCAGAGCAAGAAAAAAAAACGTGTGTAACTCTGTGCTCAGATTACAAGTTTTTATAAGAGCCTTTTAAAGAACTTTTTTCATCTCAATATAGTAAAAGGACGTAGGTAGTAAGAATAAATAAACATTAATTTTTAATAGTAAAATGTCTTTAGTATTCAGACGCGTTAAAAGAATAGTTTCATCATTTGTATATTGTAAAAAATAAGGAATACATTTAGGCTTGGAAAACAAAACTTTTATTTGGCGGATTTAATTGAAGTATTTTTTTTTTTAAAGAAAATATTATTAAACACATTAAATCAGGAGACAGTAAAAAACATAATGATTTTTAAAGCCTATTTGAGGCAGTCAGAAGCAAAGGGATGTAAATGGCAAAATTAAAAATTTGGAGTACAAGTTAGTAGGGGAACCTCTCTTCTGTTTTGGGGCAAAAGATGGTAGAACCAGTAGCCCTGGAAAATGCTGCTGTATAGCATGATTTTGAAAAAAAATTCAATGAAAGCCTACCTAGAACAGTATCTTAATTGGTCTAAGCAGGGTTCGCCAATATATATCATGATATATATCCGATATTTATTTTAAAAATATCATGATATTTTGATGTTTATTTTTTCAAGTATAATATTTTCAATATAAAAATTATATTACCATCATAATGTTCATTTATTATTGAAAATAAGAAAAAGTTATATATTTTATTTTAATGATATATTAGTACAACAATAATATAACAGAGTAATGTAACATTCCTTTTTCATTTTATATTCACGAAATCATTAGTAATGTAGCAATTTAATTCGTATTAAAAGTGAGTAATTAATTATTAAACATTGGTCAAAAAAAGTCTTATGACTGTGCTCCGACTAATGCATATTTTTTATATCTGAATCATAACACTGTAAAAGTAGCTAACTGAAGAAAAATGAGCTAAGTATATGCATTAAAATTGATAAAAATGTAAAATAAAATATTAGATATAAATAATAAAAAGAAAACTTAATTTAAATTATACATATTGTAATAATAATGTAAGAAAATAAAGAGTGATTTGAGGATGCATTTACTATTTTGAAGACTTTAATTTGTGCTAATTGAAAATATCATGATATTTTCGAACCCTGGGTCGAAGGACCCTTAACCTTCAAATTTTTAAACTTTTTGGAAAAAATATATGTTATGCTTAATTTAATTCTGAACAATTTGCTACCTTTTTTATTACCATACGCAAAAACTTTTCAAGTTATTGTAAAATTGCCTTAACTTTCCCCATAGATTTTTATGTTAACAGCAGTTGTTTAAGACTTTTTTATCTGGTGCCAGTTTCTTGATTTGTGTGCGTGATACCTCAAAAAGTTTCTTATATATTTCGGTAAAATTTTTAATGCATGTTTGTCTGATTTATTTTTATGATCTGAACCTAAATTTGAACCAAAAATGAAAGTTAATATTAAAAAATATGTATTTTAGCCCAAAATTTTGATATTAACTTGTAAAATTTCAAAAAAATATATAAATGATATAAAAATAAATAAATAAATTTAGGTTCAGATCATAAAAATAAGCCAGACAAACATGCACTAAAAGTTTTACGGAAATATATAAGAAACTTTCTGAGATATCACACACACAAAACGAGAAACTGGCACCATCTCTTGCCCCAAAACAGAGTTGAGGTTCCCCTCCTAACCTTTACTCCAAATTTTTAATTTTGCCATTTACATCCCTTTGCTTCTGACTGCCTCAAATAGGCTTTAAAAAATCATTATGTTTTTTACTGTATAGATTATTTCTCCTGATTTAATGTGTTTAGTAATACATTTTCTTTGTAAAAAAAAATATTTCAATTAAATCCCTCAAATAAAAAGAAAAGTTCTAAAGTTTTGTTTTCCAATCCTAAATGTATTCCTTATTTTTTACAATATACAAATGATGAAACTATTCTTTTAATGCGCCTGAATAATAAAGACATTTTACTATTTAAAATTGTTTATTAAGCAGCTGCTGTTAACATAAATCTCTATAGGGAAAGGTTACGCATTTTTACGATAACTTGAAATTTTTTTTACATGTGGTAATAAATAAGATATTAAATTGTTCAGAATTAAATTATGCATGACATATATTTTTTCCAGAAAATCAACAATTTTGAAGGTTAAGGGTCCTTAGACACCTTAAAGCGCGTTTTACTCAAAACTTGAAAATGTCCACTTACTTTGCCTCACTGCCTAATTTATCCTATTTGTATAAGTTCTCTCAACAATACATTACGTAAACTATTACATTATAGTGTAATGTACATCAGATTTGTGATTCATTTGTAGATACTGCAAACTACTTCCTATGCTTATAGTATAAGATTTTATTTTTTGTTTCTATAATTATGTCTTAACTCTCACAGCAAATTATTTCTTTCATTACTCGTTTGTGCCAAGGTCTATTTATTACATTAATGTACTTTTTTAGCAGTTAAAGATTTTCAAACAATATTTCTCCTACAGAAAGCGCTATGTATGAGGAAATGAATTTACAAGATTTTACTTTTAATTATTTAATTAATCATCAAGTAATTAAGTACAAATGTGAATACTAAACATTCATTAACAATTAAATCATTAAATATTCATGAATTTCCCAAATTGAATTCGTTATTCTAAGAATTAGAGTTTAAACCAAATAAACCCGTTTTAAACCAAAAAAAAAATTTTTTTTTGTTTTTTTTTTTTTTTGTTTTTCAAAAAAAAAAAAAAAGGTTTTTTTTACAACCCTGAACAGCATGCTTCTAATCAAATGATACTTTATCTTGTTTCACTAAAAGTTAAATAAAGTTATCTTAAACTGTGTGTAGAATTCCACATTTAAAAAGAAAAAGACTTTTTGCTTTAGTCAATCAGCCCTTTCATTGAAACAAAATTGTTTCAAACAAACATGATTCATAAAGCAGCGGTCATTTATGCTTGGGTTTATCAATAGATCTATTTCAAATAAATCTAAAGAAGTTCTTCTGCCATTATATAGAAGTTTGGTAAGACCCCATTTGGAGTATGCTGTTCAGTTTTGGTCTCCTTATCTTAAGAAAGGTATTAATGTATTGGAAAGGGTTCAAAGGCGGGCTACAAGGCTAATAAGTGGACTTTCCCACTTAGATTATGATTCCAGGCTTAGAAGGCTAAAAATGTACAGTCTTGAGCAAAGAAGAGACCGAGGGGACATGATTCAGCTGTTTAAATTTATTAAAACGAAAGATGTTACGGGGCTAAAGTTTAGCACTGAAAACAGGACAAGGGGTCATTGTTTTAAGCTATTTAAATCTCAGGCTAACATGGATATTAGAAAAAATTATTATTTTAGCAGGGTAGTGGAACCTTGGAACAGCTTACCGGAAGAGGTGGTAACGAGCAAAGGAGTAGACAGTTTTAAGAGGGCCATTGATCTTCACTGGGGATTGTAAATTGACTAGGACCAGTCTAGCTGGGCCCAGAGCCTGTTGCTGGTCGTCACTTTTGTATTTGTATTGTAGTAGGACTTTCTGATAGTTTTCCAAATGTGCTCTGACAGCTGAATTTCTTACTGGAGTATTTCATTTTCACTAATTCCTGTGTGTATGAAAATTCATTTGCTGTTACTCTTCACATGTAACAACACTACTTCATGCATTATAGAATCATACGGATAATGGAGCTGTTTTTTGTGGGTACATATCAGGGTTCGTTGATTTAAATCATCTGATTTTTTTTAATCATTGGTTTAAATTAATTGATTTGAATCAATTGTTTTTTTTAATCAAAATCCTTAATTAAAATCAGTTTATTTTATTTTTATCAATTAATTTTTCCTTTTTAGAATGTGTTGCTCTAAATTTAACTACACTGCATTATACAATCTTAACTTCAACAGGCAAGACTACATAGATCTTTCTTGATGTGTGTGAAACAGATTTTCCTTCTTGCTTTTATTCCAAAATTACTGTTCAATTCAGTAAAGAGTTAAATAAAAATTTTGAGTTTTTCTCATACACCATCACTGAGAGATATTATTCAGAAAAGTTATTGCTCAACATATTCTTTTACACTAAAACGTACATGATGATGGAAACCATATTTTTAAGCAAAGCATAAAACAAAATCACTTCTTATCGAAGTATTGTAACGTATTTATAAATCTTTAAAATGTATTGAATAGTTAGAGAACTTATCTTAGTTTGAAAAGTAAGTTGAATAGATTCATCTACTGTATGAAATATATTATGTTTATCAATGTAAAGTAATAAGTAATTATAAATTTAATTAAAAAAAATAATTTAAATTTAAAAAATCCAACTTTTTGATTTATTTTTTTTTTTTTAAGTCAAAAAAATTACGAACCCTGGTATATATGCTCCAAACCAGTATCCTGTCTTTTTGAAATTCCTATTTATTTTTCTACTGAACTATTACATGTTTCCTTTTAGACTTTTATATATTTTTTCCATTTGCTATGATCCCTGAATACGTAATTTGTACTAGAAGTACATATATACAAATTTGTTGACCTTGGCATGCTTCGAAAAAGTAAATTTTTTTATCAATACATAAAATAAAGAATAAAATAAGGTATTCTTCAGAAGTATGCGTTAAAATAGCTCCAATAGTCTAAAATGTTAAAACATTTAACAGATGCAAAAGAATTAAAATCTCAAACACGGGAAGTAATTTCCCGTGATGTGTACGCTTAATGTTGAGATACTTTCAAAGTAAATTTTTTACTAATTATTAAAACAAACAGAATACACTAATTTTTGGTAGCATACATTAATATCATTTCAAATTACACAAAATATTAAAATATTTACAAGATGCAACGGTATTGAAATCTCAAACATGGAAAGCAATTTCCCATGACATGTGCAGTTTTGCATTTTTACAAAACAGAATAAATTTCGGAATTATTACAATCATTACTAATAATAAAGCTGAAAGTCTCTCTGTCTGGAACTCTGTGACGTGCATAGGGCCTAGACTGTTCGGCTGATTTTCATGAAATTTGGCACAGAATTAGTTTATAGCATGGAGGTGTGCACCTTGAAGCGATTTTTCAAAAATTCATTTTTGTTCTTTTTCGATTCCAATTTTAAGAACATTTTACCTAACAAATTATCACAACGTGGAAAATATATTACCAAATTATCATAACGTGGAACCGTAACATGGGCAAGCAAATGAACATAGCCAATTGGCGAGACATTCATCGTCCATTCTTTGTAAATATACATGAGAACCAAATGGCCTTTTAATTTTCCACTACGGACAAAGCCGTACGGGTACCACTAGTAAAAAGTAAAAAAAAGCTTATCTTTGGTAAACAAGTGTTAAATTAACTTCCAACCGTCCAAAATCGAAAAAAAAAATTAATTATAGGGTGCAAAAAGATTGAAATCTTAAACACGGGAAGCATTTTCCTGCAACATACGAATGGATAGTTTCTGCTTTGAGGTGCGTAGTAATCTAGATAAATGCATATCTTATATGCCAAATATTTGGCAGACTTTATATGGTTGTAGGGCAAAAAAGCAGGTCATCCAACTCAAAATTTTAGAATGTTGAAATAGTGATATAATATTGGACCTTTTTCTCCCCAACTAAAAAGTTGACCTCTTATTTCATAAAACTTAAACAAGTGTCTGCTCTTCACTTAAAAGTTTGCATTTTAGCCCCTGCGAGGGTTATAAATCATTTATTTAAATGACAGTGGAGTGATGTTACGATAAAATAAAATACTATTGGAGTACAAGTGGTAAGTTATTTTCTTATCCCCATATCAAAGAAGTATATTATTTTTAAGATTAAAAATGAATGAAAATTTTCAAAAAAATGCCTACTAAGTACTTGAATTAATTGCAAAAGTGCATATGCTCAACTTTTTTCTTCAAATAAAAAATACCCTTAAACAATTTTTTGAATAAAACTCTTCAAATTTTATATTTTTCAGAAAGCTTCAAAATGTCTTTTACCAAAGAGGACCAGAAAGAAGTTTTTGCATATTTTGAAAACCTGCTTGAAGCTTATAATTCTCCAGTTTATTACGAGAACCTGAGAGGTTTTGTATCTCAAGCACCTCCTAATGTAAAGAGATATGTTAAATTAAAATGTAAAGGGGAAGATTTACTTGAATATTTTAAAAAGCGAAAAAATTATTTTTTAGTCAATGAAAATGAAGTGTGTCTAATACATAAAAAGTCAAACACTACAAGCAAGTTTGTAGGTGATGATAAAAGTAAAAAAGAAGAAAACACAAGTTCCAAAAAGAATAGTAAAGATTTGTTGAATTTAGTGCAAAACAAACAGTTTGTTGCTGATGATTGTGATTCTGAGCATGCTCGCAATGAAAATTATTTTGAAGAATTAACTGTAACATTTTTTAAAGATTTGTTAGAAAAGGGTGCCAAAATTAATTCAAAATGTCTCAATAATTTACAATCCATGGATTTGCCAAATGAAGTAAAATATTATTTGTCATCATATGCAAAACAGGATGGCAACTTTTTTTGTAAATTCTCACATGTATTTCACATTGATGAAAATGAATGTGTAACATTAATAAAAAATGACAAAAGTAAAATAAAGGAGGGTGTTAATGTTGACAGAGAAACTATAAAACATGAATCAACTGTACTTAAATGTGATCAACTAGTACAAAATGTTGAGCTGTTAATCACGTCTCTGGAATTTTTTGCAACTGTGATAAATAATAAGCCTGGTCCTTGCAGAATTGATAAATTAAGCGGTCATCTTTCACAAGCTCCGGAAGAGGTGAGAAGTTATATTAGATGTAACTATTCAAGTTTCAATAATATGTTACTTGATGCTCCAAATATTTTTTTGGTTAACCAATATGAAGAAGTTTCTCTTTCAAACAATTGGAGTAAACTTTTAAAGAGTATTAAGAAGAAAATACAAAAAGCCTACAAAGTTCCTCATACTTTTTCTGCAGATCTCTTGCAAATGTTTGTTAATAAAGCTTTGAGACCAGAAACAACTGATCAGATTCACTACAAACTTCCAAAATGTGATCAGGATAACAGTGCTTCAAAGCAAAACTTTGAAATTGACAATTTATCCAATGAAGAAGTTGTTGTAAATGATTCAGAAGCAGCATCATCAAATACTGTGTCACGATACAATGAAAATATAAAATCTAATTCAACTGAAAGTTTAGGTAGTATATTGTCAGATGATAAACTGGTACATGAAAAGCCCAAAATTCCAGATACAACACCCATACCAGACCATGATAGTCTAAATTATGTGAATGAAATAGGCAAACGTTTGACTGAGATTTTGGATGTATCTTTATCTAAACAAAATGTTGAACTTTTAAGCATGTTTCCTATCATGAATTTTCATCAGTATGAAAATAAATACTTTGAAATTTCACAGCAAATTATGGAATTTGTGATGACTTTACAATTTGTTTGTTTAGAAATTCTAGAAAGCAATGTATTACCATCTCAAAAGTTCGAGACAGAAACAGCAAACTATTTCATTAATGTTTTAGAAGGAAAAAAAGACTTCTATGCAGAAATAAGCAGTTTAATAGAAAAGCTTGATAGCGCTCCCTCTAATATCTCCACTTACATGAAAAAGCATTACAAGGGTGAAAAATTTGTCAACTTTTTTGAGAATCATTCTGAATTTATAACTGAATCTGACGTAATCAAATTACATCCAATTTACAAAGAAACTCCAAAGCCACTTCATTTTAATGAAAATAAAATGGACATTTTAGCTCTTTGTGATTCTTTTCAATTTCGCAATATGTTTGTTGAAGCTTATTCTTTTTTGCTTCATGTATGCAGTCTATTCTACTTCAACTCTTTTAAGCAGAGTAAAATTACAGTTACAATTCACGATTTAAGTTCTATTTTTTCCAAGAGCACTAAAGCTCAACAAGAGTGGATTAAAGCTTTTGAGGGAAGCAGTGTATCGGAACAACTTGCAACATGTTTACGTCACTTTTCATTTTTTAAAACATTAAAGAATGGTGGTTTTAAATTCAATCCAAAACTGGAAATTTCAGAAATTATGAAATCTTTGACACTGTTATCTGAAAAAGTAAAAAGAATGAAAGAGTCCGAAAAGGTAAAAGATAGTCAGCTAAAATTTAAACAGCTAAATGAGTTTTTTTTATGTAGGAAGGGAATTGATTCAAGCATTAGAAAACATGATTTTCTATTTGAATTTGTTGATTGTGTGAATTTATGGCTGAGAAAAAATTGTACTATGAGGTATTCAGAAATTCCTGGAATTTTACAAAGTAGATCCCTTTTGTGTCATATTCCTTCAGATGAACATACTAAATTTCTTTTGAATACACTTATAGAAAGTGACATGTTTATTGTTGAAAATGGATTAATCAGGTTCAAAAATGTTTCATCAAGTTATAAAAAATTGTTCAATGATGAAGGTATTTTAAATGACACTGATAAAGTACATCATGCTACAGAAAACAGTTGCAGTTTTGGAAATGAAAGCTCCTATAATGGGCTATTAGACTGCAGTTCTGAAATTGATAGTGAGGAAAAACATGAAGAACTGTGCAACAGTTTTCAGGAATGTAATGCAGAAGACAACAGCTCTTTAATTAATCAAGTTGTTGATGACAATGATTTGTGTTTCCGAAACAGTACAAGCAATAGTAATGGTGCAATAGAAACGTGTGCAGAAGATGAGAATCCATTTCAGTTACTAGGAGTAGCTTCTGAAGATGACAGCTGTGATAATAATTTAAAAACTGAAATTGAACATGAAACTGAAAGTCACATTTTCGATGCAAATCATTTGCCAGTTGTTAGTCATGAACAATGTATGGGCAACTTATCAGATTGTGAGAAAAATAAAAGTATAGTTTTAGCAAACAATATGAAGTCAAAATGTAAGGATTTGAGTATTTCAGAAAACAAAAACAAAGATGACTGTAATCAAGAAAAATCAAATCTTCATTTTTCCAATGAGTTGGAAAACCTAAAATATTCACAAAATGACAGAAATTGTAGCTTTGAAACTCAAAAAATGGAGCAAGGTGAAGAAAACTGCAAAAATGTAAGTGAGTTAAGTGCTGTATGTTTAAAACCAGAAAATAACTCAACCAAAATACATAATCAAAACCAAATAGAAACTATAAATTTTGAGACAAATTTAAGTGTTTCAAATGAAATAAATAATGATGCATTGTGCATGAAATCAAACATTAATGTCTATAGAACTAGGAAACAAAGTGTGGGAAACCATTGCCTTCCTATTTTGCAACCGTTAATTGCAGAAATCAAGCTACTGACCAATGATTCATGTATTGCACAATTTAGCAACCAAGATAAAAATCAAAATATCTTTTGCATGAAATCTTGTTTCGAATGCAATGAGCATGAAAATTGTACAGACTGCTTCAGCTCACTTAAAATTGGTGAGAAAGTAGAATGCTACGTTACAGCTTCAGAGATGAATCCTCATATTTTGATAGCTTTTATGATTTTGAAAGAAGCTGCTTCCAAATTAATTGTAAGTGAAAAGACGGATGTGAATCAAAATGAAGAACCAAGTCATGACCATAGACATAATAAATACAAGATGGACGATCCTTTTAAAAGAGGATCTAAAGAAAAAGAAACATTTAGAAAAGCAGAGTGCTTCAAACAAGTTGAAAAATCAGTTTCTACAACACCAAAATTTACATGCCTAGAGGATATTGAAGCTTATTGTGGATTGAGCGTGATTGCTCAAGATATTCCTTGCCAAACAGTTCCAACTCAACCTTCTATTTGTAGAGCAGTGCAAACTGAATACAAAACGAGTGAAAATGATTCTCAAACAGATATTAAATTAAATACTAATCATACATCTACACAAACATCAAACACATCCATTTTTCTTGTTGAGGAAAAGCTTGATTGCAATCAACTTGAAAACCAAGAAAGTGTTAAATACAAAACTGATTGCAATGTTGAGTGTCAAACCTTAATTACTGGTTGTATTAAAGAGTATCCAGAAGATAAGTATGATATGAAGTTAACCCACTCATACACTCAAACTATTTCAACAGGGGGTATTATGATGAAGAAGTACTTTTTGGATTAGAGCATGTAAATCTAAATCCCTTTACGTTTACCTTTCATTATATAAATAACTCTTAAAAAATTTTAAATATATTTTATGTGTAAAAGTTGCATAAAGAATACTGCTGAAATTATTGTCATTGTATTCAGCAAATAACTGCTTTTAATTACATATTGGGCACATCATTATTTTACCATTTTGAATCTAGCATTTTCTTAGATATTTGCAAAACTTCTAAATTATTTGAATTAAATATCATTATTATAGAAAGTATCCCTTGTAGCATAAAAAACTGATCGACATAGAAAAGCTTTCAAAAACAAAAAAGAACTATATTTTCACTGACGTCGAACTACTTAAAAACTTGCCACTTCTGTTACGTTCACGAATATTGGTCTCGAATATTCAGAAATAATGGTTCTAAAACCGATTGACGGAAATTTTTTTTAAAAAAAAACCCACATAGAACTATGTTTTCACCGACGTCGAACTAGGTAAAAGCTTGGCACTTCCGTTACGTTCACGAATATCGGTCCCGAACATTCAGAAATAATGGTTCTATAACTGATCGACATAGAAATTTTTTTAAAAAACAATGCAGAACTATATTTTCACCGACGTCAAACTACTTAAAAACTTGCACAATAATTTATAAGTTAAGAGTTTCTCCTAACTAAGGGTCACTCCTTTCAAAAGATACTCATCATAATGGCGGTTGATTTTATTGAGTGAAAGGGTTCTGTCCCCTTGCTCGGCACAAGCATACAATTTCACGGTTCGTACGCTCCTGGAAAACCTGGAATTGTCAGAGAAAATGACATAGTTAAAAAAATCGTGTCAGGGAATTTTCTAATTTTTCCGCAAAAAATTTTTTTTCCAAAATTTTCCCAGGGAATTTTGTACTGTGAGACCTAATCTTCGTTTTTATTGATGTTTCCTGGAAAAAAATCGTAGAATTTTTGAGGCAAAACGACCCAAAAAAAAAAAAAAAAAAAAATTCAGCAGTCACCATTTTTGCCCCTCAATAGTTCCCAAGAAAAAAATCCTTAGGTGAACAGGAATTACGCACCAACTCAACAGGGGAAAAGGCAATTTATACTGCTTTGGAAGCACAGCCCTAAGAATGGATAGGTCGATCAGGGAAATCTTTTTTTGATTGGATCATTTTTTCAGCTACCTGTGAAACTTAGTCGCCAGTTTAGGTCATTCATAAGATGGAAGTAGACACAATGCTTAAATGCCTAAGTTTCCAAAATGAAAGCAAAATTTGATGTTTTCTTTAACTGCAAACTAATTAAAACATCAAAAAATGTTCTGCAATTTCCTTTTTTATTCATTTTTTAATTTTATATGTGTAGTTTTCTTGAGACATAAAAAATTTTGTTCTTAAAACTTAATCGTATCCTCATTGCCTTGGACGCAAATGTGCAAAAAACTTTTCAACTCAGTTGTATTTTCATGAAGATTTGTTGTTTTCAAATTGATTTTATGCTACAAGTTCAAAAAATTATTTCTTAATTTTTCGCGTAGCCGCCATATTTGGTCATTCCCAAGATGGAAGTACACAGGCCTTTTATAAATGCTTAAGTTTCCTAAACGGCATTGGATGTGTATTGCAAAGCAAACTATTGAAAACAACTCAAAATGTGTCCTTTTTTTCAGATGATTCGTAGTTATTTTCTGGAAAAAAATTAAAATTTTATCTTAAGTACATTTTTTTATTCTAATTCATTTAGACGCTTATGTGCTAAAAACCGACTATTTTGTCTTAATAGATGTTTTTTAAGAATTATTATTTAAAATTACTTTTATGCAACAAATTCGAAAATCTACTTATTATCTTAAATTTTTCACTTAGTGGCCATATTTGGTCGTTTGCAAGATGGAAGTAGACGTAAATTTCCAAAAACAGAATTGAATGTTTATCTCAATACAACGTAGCATAAAATGATTGAAAGTAGCATTAAATGTGCAATAAATTATGAATTTAAAAAAATTATTTTCTAGAAAAGAAAAATTTTATAGTATAAGCATCTTTCAATATGCAAAAGAAAAAATAAACTTATGATTATTGGCATTGGGCTATGATCGACAGACGTTGATTTTTATTATCATGCATTATATAGTATGCCAATCAATGCAACAAGTTAATCACATTTATACTGAAAAATAGCTTTGTGTTTTGTTCAATATGTTTTGTGTTATATACTAATAAGAAAATAAAAAGAAGTATTGTAAACCAGAAGTGGATGCTGAAAAATTGCTGCAGGATCACAGTAAAACGCTAATATTAGGCATGACACGTAGCATCAAACAGACTAAAATAAGTTGAAAGTACTTTGTTTTGATCAAATAGCAAACGAATGAAAACCACTTTGGGCAAAACGTTTGAAAAAACTTAAATTTTGAGAGGGAAAAAAATCTAAGTTTTTTTTTAAAATCTAAACGAAAAAGTTTCAGTTCTTACGCGTTGCTACTTTCCACAATTTAAATTATTTTGAAAATATTGTTATTTACATGTAATTTTGAATTGAGCGTGTAACCTGGAATTCTTTTGAAAAAAAACCTGGAAATCCTAGAAAAGTCGGGGAATTTTTTTTAACCACAAGTGTATGAACCCTGTTTCATACATTACATGCATTTGTGTTCAAGATACATGAAGCTTACGCATTTTCCTGATTTTATTCATGTGAAACTGTGCTTTCTATTTACTTACTTAAACTACAATAAATTATTATGAAAGAAAAAGCCCTTGAAAAAAGGGAGAAAATAAATTTTTTTAGCTCAATATTGTTCATACTATCCAACAGTTCAACAAAGTATTTAAGGTAAAAATACAGGTGCAGCATATGTTTGATAAGGGGATCTGGGATGGAGGGAAGGGAGTCATCAAGGGAAATTTTGCCAATTTGATTTTAACAATCAATTTTTCGTGATTGAAAAATTTTCCCGACAATAAAAAGATTCTCTTGCATACTTTCCAACTTTTAAGGATTACATGTAAAATTTAAGCATTATGACTGTTTCTGTCCCAATTTAATGCATTTTGAAACTTGATGATCCACTTATGTTAAATTATCCCGCTTTTGTGTCCAATATCATTCTATCACTTTGGCATCACTAATTTTGTATTTGTTGTTATTTTCAATCCTTTATTATACTTTATATTATTTAGTGAGGGACTCACATGTGTGTGTGGCCGTGTCATTTTGCCGCATTCACTCGAAAATTTCAATGTGATTGCCTCAAAGTTCAAGCCTCTTATAGAAATTATTAATTTTTATCAGTGTTAATCTTAATTTTTTGAAGGTTTTTAGAAATTAGAATTGGTTTAGGATGCTTATAAAATAGCAATTGAATACATAAATCATAAAACTCTAATGCTCTGCAAAATTATAAATATCAAGGTTTGTCATTAGTTATTCAAATTCAAGAGTTTGTTTCATTAATTTTAGGCTGTCTGAAAATTTTGAGTCTTGTCAGTTAATTACAGTAAAATATCTTTGTGATGCCTACCTATAAAACGCAATTCTCTATAAAACACTCGACTTTTTAGAAGTAAGCAGTGATTTTTTTCAGTTAAAAAATACCCTATTTTGCCTTACAAACATAATAATTGTTTGGCAAATTAAAATTTGAAACAATTTTGCATCTTCCCATCTTAATTCAAAGCTTTTAATGATAATTAGCATTCACGGTAAAATAAGTACCAGATTGTTCTTGAAAATGCAGCTGCTATGCAAATCATGAAGCCAGCGAAAGTGCATGATAGTGCACTTTTTTTTATGATGAAATAGATATTTGTGAAGTATTTAATTGCAGAATTTGAGCTTTAATAATCACCGAGTAAAAACCTCTATTTATTCTGAATGTTATTTTCCAAATTTGTGAAATGATCTGTATAACCCAAAACCTCTTGTCCCAAGGTGTGCATTATAATGGTCATGTTTATTTCATATTTTAGGCCTAATTAATAATATAATTCTAAAATATTTTTTGTTGATAACATTTTCTTTATTTTTCCTATTTTCATCACATGTCTTTTGAATGCACTTTCTTTTATTTGCATCACTATTCTCTATATTTTCATTAATGCTTTGTTACCTAATAAATTACATTTATTAATAAATAGTAGATATAGGATTTTGATTTGAACTTTCATGCATGTTTTTAAAGATGCAATTTATCTATTCCAAAATTCTCTTACAGTGATACAGAATTTTTATTTAAAGCAGATATTGTAAAATTTTCATATGGATTGCAGGAAATGCTGCCAGTGAAAAATGTTTTCTGCATCCCTGAGTAAAACTTGCTTAAAGCTGCGTCATAAAATATTAAAAGTGAACTGCAGCTATTTTATGATGCAATGCATGGCTAAATGATTAATTAGAATTAAGTTTTAAAGTACAAAAGCAAAAGACTGCATTAACCTGTTCGCGACCATGAGCATGCCGGCGTGTTTAGGTTTTCCTTGCCAGGAAGCCCCCGCGCACGCTGGCGTGATTTCAGTTTGGAACGTTTTATTTGAATTTTTAAATGACACTAGATGGCGGTTGAAGTCCGTTATCTTCTTGCATAATGTTTCACAGAGCATTGACCTTCAATTTGCGTTGGAATTTTTTTCTGCTTTTTACGGTGACCTTGAAGATGTAAATAACTGCACGTGTTGGGATCTTTTTCAGGCGGCATTTAAAGGTCTGTATGCTATTGCGCGTTGGGTTTGTTTATACTTTGAGGGACTGGGGAAGGGAAGGAATATTTATGGGTGTTGGGTGGGCGTTAACTAATCGTCTCGGGTTTTTTAGAAAGAATTTCGTGCTTTTTGGGTCAGTTTCATTTTAGTTACCATGGCGAAAAGAGTGAGATATTTGAGCGAGAGTGAAATATCTAGGTTGATGAATGAACCAGACAGTGAATTAGATGAATTAGATGAAAGTGATTCTTTGAGTGAAAGTTCAAGTGAATCTGATTGCTCAGATGATACAGAAATTGTTGATTATGGGTACAATTTAAATGTGGATTCTAGTGCGGGCTGTTCAAATGAGAAGGATTGGAACACTGATCTCAAACAACTACCCTCTCTGGATTTTACTGCCAATAGTGGTATGAACGTAAGCAGTTCACATCCTAGTGAAGAACTGGATTTTTTTAATTTGTTTTTCACAAATGAGATTATTGAAATCATTGTAAAGGAAACAAACAAGTTTTCAAAAATAATTCTTGAGGAACTCAACTCCGAAGCTCCGTCAACATCAAAATCCCCAGATCTTAAGTGTATAGCTGAAGTGACGGGAAATGAAATAAGGGTGTTTCTGGCGTTGGTTATTCTTATGAGTATCATAAAAAAAACCTTCTATAAAAATGTATTTCTCTGCGGATCCAATTTTGTGTACTCCTTTTTTCGGTTCTGTCATGTCGACAAACAGGTTCGTAGACATTATGAGATGTCTGCATTTTACATCAAACCCAGATGCAAAAAAACTTGACAAAATTAGTCCCGTAATAGAAAAACTAATAGAAAATTTTAGAACCCTTTTTGTGCCGGATCGTGAAATATCTGTTGATGAAAGTCTTTTTCCTTGGAAAGGAAGACTTGGTTTTCGCCAATATATCCCCTCGAAGCGAGCTCGGTATGGCATTAAAATATACAAACTCTGTGACTCAAAATCTGGATATATCTGGAATTGCCTTGTTTATACAGGTAAAGACACGGATCTGACGGAACCAGGGGCTCTGTATGGAGAACGCGTTGTGAAAACTTTACTCGCTGATTTACAAGGAAAAGGCTACAATCTTTACCTTGACAGGTTTTTTGTTTCTCCCGAGCTGGCTACCCACCTTCTGCAGAAAAAAACGAATGTGTGTGGAACGGTGCAGAAAAACAGAAAGGGTATGCCGAAGGAATTACCCAGTCATTTTCAACACAATCCTATTGCGTTTCAAAAAGACAATATCAATGTGTTTGGATTCAAAGACGAAAAGAAAGATGTTCTCGTGTTATCGACATTCCACGGAAACGAGCAAATTAATACCGGGAAAAGAAGCCGAAAAACGGGAGAGGAAATAAGAAAACCACACTGTGTGGTAGACTACAACAAATATATGGGTGGAATTGATACTGGAGACTCTGTTATGCATCACTACCCGGCTTTCCAAAAAACTAAAATGGTACAAAAAATTATTTTTTGGACATGGCACTATTGAATGCAAATATTTTATTCGGTAAACAAAAAGGCGTGAAAAGTTCAGCTTTGGAATTTAGAAGAAAAATTGTTCATCAAATGGTCGAAAGATATAATGATGTGAGACCAGTTAGAGCACAAACAAATCCCCCCCGGGCGGTGGAACCTAAGGCCTACGGCTAAGAGGTGGGGTGCATGCGGAGAAAAGTTAGAGCACAAACTACATCACATGTTGCCAATCCTTTACGACTCTCTGGGCGCCATTTTCCGAGTTTATATATTGATAGTAACGGTAAAAAGTCAAGGCGACAATGTGTAGTGTGCAAAAAAAGTTCTTTAAAAGAAAAGAAACGCAAGCTATCATATTACCAATGCAAAACTTGCAACGTAGGGTTGTGTCCCGAGCAGTGTTTTGAGATGTATCATAACCTACAAAATTTTAAAACATTTTTTAGTTTCATACATTTAAGCTTTTAATATTGACTTTATAATTGTTTATCTTTATTTTGAATACTATTTTGCTATGCTTATAAATCTTTTTTGTCTTTTATATATATATATAAACCTTTTTATTAAAATGAACCCATTTTCCTTCAAATTCGTAATTGCTTTTCAATGTATCGTTAAAATTTTCTTGCAGTATATGTGGATGCTCTCAATAACAACTTACTGAAAATTTCAGCAAATTCAAACCAAGCACAGATTTTATATGAATTTTGTATGAAATTAGGCTTAGCGGGGAAAATCTCTCTGGGCCCGTGCGTGCGTATACCTCCGAAGCGCGCGGGCCGAGGGGAAAGTTTCGTTCTTCTTTCGCCGGTCCTGAACGGGTTAAAGATCATGCATTAATTAATGCATAGGTGATTAGTGCCTTTTATTGTTAGCAGTTATGCATTTCTTCACTTATTAAAAAGCGTGCAATAGCAGGGTGAAAGTTGCAAAATTTTTCAAGATAGAAATTTTTAAAATAAAAAGTGGCATGTATCAATTCAGTTTTTCATGAATGAAATAATTGAATACAGAACCTTACGCTTAAAAAATAAAAGCTTATGTAAAAGCTTCAGCATAAAGTCCTCTCTATCATTAAAGGTTTATTTAAATTCTTGAAACAAGTACTTGTGTGCTATGTATGATATTTTATTTATTTATTCCTGTCTTTCAATTATGATCAGAAACATGCACTCACTAAAAAGGTTCTCCATTTAATGACTTTCAAGAGATCTCAAAAAATCGTCCACAAGTGGAAGAATGCATCCGTAAACAGAATTTTTTTTAACTACAGTGGAGGGCTCAGGACCATGAAAAGTTAATTAAGTTGTTAAATAGAATGTCATTAAACAGAGAGCAAACTATACCTTATTAAATTTACTTTTCATGTTCTAAACTCTAGATTGTTAGTGAATGAGGTGTATTCTTCAGAGTCTGTTGTGAATATTATGTGATTGTTATCTGAATACTATACAGCTAACATAATTGTTATATGTTCCCTTCAGTTGACAGTCTTAAATTTTTGAGAGACATACTTTCATACATTCCTGGCCAACTAAGGAGTTAATACAGCTTTTTAACAGGATCCATGTCCCCCTCGGGGAAAAGTTTAAGGAATGGTTGATTTAAATTTAGTTTTGCGACTAAGTAATGTTTACCAAAAAAAAAATATATATATATATGTGATTTTCAACTAGTCAATCTTTTCTTAACATTGCCACTACTATTGCCTTAATATGAGTGATATTTTTTTATTTCTACTGGATATCTATTCAGTTACAATGACAAGTCTTGTCATGGATGGAAAAAGCTGATGATCTTTGTTTGCATAGCAATACAAAAGTATTTTTACCAAGCATAAAAATTTAAGTTCAATGTTCTCTAATTACTGTTAAGAATTTCGTGAATTTTGAGCTTGAAAAAGAGCTCATTACAGAGCCCTACGTATGTGACTCTTTTTAAATTTTATTTTAACTTATTAATGACAAAAAAACTAGAAACATTTAAATTTAGGCTGAAATTTTGACTCAAAATTTTTTCATGAATACCTATGTCCGAAAGAAAAAGGGAGACTGAATGAAAGTAGGACAACAATTCAGATAATTCTTATCAGTTCTCAGAAATGTATGCATGATTACAAACTGATTCATTGATTGTAAAATAAAAAATTTTTATTAAAGTTTTTAATGCATAAAAATGAATGTCAATTAAGTGACAGTAATTGATTTTTTTTTTTTTTTTAAAGAAAGCAATGTAAAAAAAAAATCAGTTTATTAAACATTTTTAGACAAATGTCTTCCCAATTTGTTAATTGTCTTCACTTGACTAATTGATGAAATGAATAACTATAATATGAGAACTGGTGCTTTCACAGTCAGTGTTCATAACAGGATTATTTTCCAAGTTTATAAGAAGTCTATCCTGTATGTTAAGCTTTAGCTAAAAACATTCAGGATGACTTAGGCCTATTGACCCAGAAAATGATTGTCATTATTGGGTATATTTTTATACAATTCTACTGAATATTTTCATTGATACTTTTGTCAGAAGTTTGCTATGTTGAAAATGAAATTGTTTCTTCAATAAAGATTTATCTCAAATGTTTGACAAAAGCTCTTGTTCATTTAAAAACCATCAGTAAACCAGACATTACAACTTTGATTACGATGTAAAGGAACAAAGTGTGGTGGTAGAGTTGATTTCTATTTATCCCTTATTTTCTTTCACCCTATTGATCCTACTTTTTTTATTTCAAAAAATAAAATTTTTAAACAAGCTTTATTTTCTTGGAAGAATAACAAATTCATTACTAACAATGCTTACTTCATAGTTTTAGTACTTCATGGGAGTTTTTAAGCCCCCATCCAAAAGTACAACTTCATTTAATTTCTTTTCTGTTTGTAAATGCTGAGCTAACAAAGAATTTAACTCGCCACTGTCAAGTTTAATGTCATACTTCTTATCATTTAAGTGAATAAAGCTGATTAATCTTGTGTCATATCTGAATCAGACACTTACCCATTAACAACCATCAAATAGATAAATACATATTTTTATTTACAAGCTACGGATAAGCTAAGACTTGGTTGTAGACAAAGTGAGAAAACCAAATATCACAGTACACATTCTTTCATCAGACCAACTGTGCTACAGCAGAGACATATTACAATAAAAAGTTTTTCTTCCCATCCTTCAGTTAAGTTATACATTAGGGTTATAGTCATCAGCTAGTAAAGGATCAGTTTCACTCCTCCTATTGCAAGGTAGCAGACGTGATGGACAGGATCTACATGTGATTGAATCAGCAATTTTTTCAAAGAAAGTTTTTTCAATGTATGAATCGGAAGAATCATCTTGAAAATCAAAATTTGCAACTTCAACAGCTAATTGCTTTCGCTGTTGAATGTAGAAGGATATTCCTACTGCTATGATCATAAGAGTTAAGATACTGCAAACTGTAGGTATTATAATTGTTGATAGCGTATGATTTATAGCAACTAAAAAAGGAAAGTCATTATTAGTACAATTGAATACAATAGCCATAACATGTGTAATGTTAAACAAAATTGCATTCACATTTGTAACTCATTTTTGTCTATTAGGCAATTTTACCACTTAAAAATTAAGTTGAAGATAACTTGAACCGCTTGCTTTTTTTATCTTCTGCTGAGAACTTGCATCCTTATCTTTTTGCTATAGCAGTTCAAAAATTTCTATCAACTGCATCCAAGTTAGTTCAAGACACCATTTGAAAAATTTAGTCTTAATTTTTCTCAGCAGTTATGAAGATTTCAAAAAGGAGGGCATTGAGGAAGCTTTTTACCATGACGATAGATGTCAGAAGTTGAAGGAGTTTTATTGTTATGAAACAAATTATGCAGAAGTCTGGAAAATTTGGGTTTTTCAAGTGCAGGAAAAAAGTTTAAAATTTGAATATAAAAGTATGTTTGTGCTGTTCATAGAACTTATCAGCAACTTGTGTGTTTGCATTAGTTAGATATAGTAGACTGTATAATAGAAAATTAATTCAAATTGTTTCTTACTGATTTTATTATATTCAAGGTAATTTTAATGTAAGAGAAAACACTCATAAATTTAAAATTTGTTACATATAAATTCTTCTTTTAAATCTTATCACACAATACACTACTGCAAACTCATTTAAATTTACTGCTCGACAATGAAAATGCAACACCAAGAAGGAGTGGACAGAAAGTGATGAAATTTGGAAAAAAGACAGAGACAGCAAGAAATAATAAATGATCTTAATTTCAAAATGATAGGCAGAATACAGAGCGAGAACGGCGTCGGCTCAGTAGGATGTAGGACCACCGCGGACAGCGATACACGAAGAAACACGTCTAGGGATAGAGTCAATAAGGGTGCAGATGGTGTTCAGAGGGATAGCTCTCCATTCCCTTTCAACCATTTGTCACAGTTCGGTCTTCTGAACGAGGCAGGGACAGAGTCTGCGAACGGCGTCCAATCACATCCCACACATGTTCGATTGGTGACAGATCAGGAGAGTATGGTGGCCAGGGAAGCATCTGTGTGCCTTGGAGAGCATGTTGGCAGATGCAAGCACTGTGTGGTCGGGCGTTATCCTGCTGAAAAATCGTATTAGGTAGCCCTTGAAGGTAAGGGATTGCCACCGGACACAGACATTATCCAAGTATCGTTGGGCCGTCATAGTGCCCCGAGTACGCACTAGAGGTGATATGGAATTGTACGCAATTGCGCCCCAAACCATTATGCCACGTTGTCGTGCGGTGGGACGTTCCACAGTTACTGCGGGATTAGATCTGTCTCCCCGTCGACGCCACACACGTATGCAGAGACTATCACTGGATAAACAGAAGCGGGATTCATCTGAGAACACGACATTTCGCCATTCTGTCATCCACGTCGCTCTAGTCCGGCACCATACTAAACGTTGCTGTCTATGTTGTGGGGTCAATGACAGTCTTCTTAGCAGACGCCGGGAAATAGTTCTGGTTGACATGGGAACATTCAGGGTATCTTGCACCTGCTGCAGAATAGAGGAACAAGTGACTTGTGGGTCTGCTGCAGCTTGTCGGTGGATGCATTGATCCACGCGTTCTGACGTCAGTCTGGCTGCCCCAGCACCGCTCAATCTTGCCACATTTCATTGTTCCAACCATCAACCATCTTCGGCACAGCTGACGCACTGTGCTCGCATCCATGTGGGTATCAGCTACAATTTGATGTACGGACCAAACTCCCCTTCTCAGTCCGATCACCATACCCCTCGTAAAATCATCTATCTGCTGAAAGTGCCTTCGTTGACAGCAGCCTGGCATTCTCTCGTGTTACACGTATCCTCCAAGACAAAAACAAAATTTCTTCGATAATTCTCCAGTCAGAAATAACAACAATTTTGCCCAATCTGCAAGAACCTTTCCTTATATGTTACTTCACGTGCGTCGGAGAGCTGCGCATTTCACATCATTTACATAATTCAGTGATGTACGTCTACTCTAAAATTTGCATAAATTTCTGAACACCCCTTCTTGGTGTTGCATTTTCAATGTCGAGCAGTGTATGACACAGTAACCATAAAAAAAAAACATTAAGTCAACTTATAACTATGTAGCATTTCTTGCTGATTTTTTATATGCAATACGCAGTTAAAGAAAAAGAAGAAAAACACTTGGATATTAAATTCTGGAGTATTTTAATTTCTCAAGTTTTAAACCTCATGAAATAAACATGTTACCATGATTATATCGGTTGTCATATATCAGGAAAGAAATTGCAAGTAATTAGCCATTTATGCAGTATTGCAGATAAATATAAACCACATTATCCATTTACTATACTGATTTTTTCTACTTTTGGAATTATTTATTTTGAATTAATAATCATTCGGCTGAATATTCGGTTCCAATATCAACCAAATATTTGATATTCTGGTATTTGGTGCATTTCTAGTAAAAAATAAGGATAATTATTGCAAAAGATTGAAGAAACATCCACCTGTTGTGTGTGTCAGTGGAGTTTAGTCTTAGGTTTTAGAGGTATGACTAAAAATCGTATATATAAAAGCACTATTGAAAAATCATACTAAATGAAAGCTTCATTTTGTTTGCCGGCAGAAGGATGTAAATGCGGATACATCTCTTTGATTCGACGCAGATTTGTTATACAGTTGGCTCTCTGTTTAACGATGCTCTATTTAACTACTTTCTCTAATTAACGACGGCTTTTCACAGCCCAAGATGGTCCTCTTTAGTTTTAAAAGCATTCAATTTAAGGACGATTTCTACTTAAGGATAATTTTTTGTGGTCCCTTGAGAGTCGTTAAACAGAGAGCCAACTGTATATTTCAACTAGTTTTAATGTGCAATGCAAGCAATCTACTTACGAGGCTGGAAAGTGAAAAACAATAAAAATAAGTTCTAATTTACTGTTAAATAAAATTCAAAAAAAAAACAATCGCTAAATCGTCTGCAAATTTTGTTATGTTTTTGTTTTCAGATTTTATATTGGTAACTAATCACTCAGGCGGCTAGAATAGCCACTTCAGCAACGGTGGCTTGTGCATCCCCGGCGGCGAATTGGCATACACCAACTTTGGAGGAGTGTTGCAGGGTCTCTGCTAGAATTTAGTATACAATTTTAACTAAGAATGAGTTTCACACAAAATGTAACCTTTACACTCCAGATTTTGTGTTGTGGCTTAAAAAGAAAAATCAGATACAATATTATAAAAATCAGGACACTTTTAGTATTTTTAAAAGTGTGCAGTGTACATATATGCCAATACATATATAGTATTGGAAGCAATAGAAAAGGCCAATGCAAATTGCAGGAAGTTTGGTCACTTTTTTTCTTTTTCCCTTTAAAATTAGTTTCATTTTGAATTTTCTCTGAACCTCTTTTATCTATTTTTTTTCCTAAAATAATATGTTTTTCACACCCCTATTTTAATAATTTGAAAATTTTTGAATTAAACAGGGACACAATAGCTAGAGTTTGAAATTTGGTTAGGTGTAATAAATTCATTTAGCAGTCTTTTGTTCTAAGCAAAAGTAATTTCAATAAAAAGCATAATAATTTTTCAGCCAATTTATTGTCTAAAACTCATTTAACATCTCTGACTAACTTGTCTAAGTAAAATTAATTTTAATAAAAAAATGATTTTTCATTGGATAAATTCACTATGAGTGGCCTATAGGATAATCAGTAAAATAATCCTTGCATCGCTAATATTAACCTTTAAAAGTTAAGATTAAAATTAGACAAACAAAAAACCAGTTCGGAACTCCAAAATTGATTTTTTTTAAAATCAGGAATATCATAACAAAAAGCTAAAAATTGGAACGAAACATATTTTATCAGGAATATTAAGACAAAGTCTGGCACTCACATCCCTTTGCTTCTCGCTGCCTCACATTGAGACTTTCTCAACAAGGCAGGTGATTTCCATTTAGGTTTTATGCACTAAGTAACTGATATCAACTATGAATATGAAACACATCCATGCATGATGTTGGTACTCTTTAAATACAATAAATTTAAATACAATTTTGCCTTTAAATATAATAAGTTTGTTTGGGTAAAGTTGATTTAAAAAAAAAAGAACTAGGACAAGTAATTTAATTATAAAAATCTGTAATAAGAGACATTTTTAAAATGTTTTACTTGGATCATCAGAAACAGGTGATACAAAATTTACAGTAGACCCTCCTTTTACGCGGATTTATTTTACGTGGTTAAATTTCAATTTTACACGGATGCAGCAATGCAAACAGATAAAATTTTCCCCTCTAAGTCCAAACTCCTAAAGATTGCAGATTACGCGTAATCAACTGCATTTTGGCATGCTAATAATCGAGCTTGGGCAACTGGAGACGCGATTGGTATCAGAGTTCTTTCTAGAAGTAAAGTTATTAAATTAACACAGTTCAGAACTCACTGGAAGAAGAGCTTTTAGGAATGACAAAGGAGGCTAAAACCAACGAGGATACCGACGTCTGTGATGCACAACCAAAAAACGTTCACATTGAAAATTCTGAGCCATTCCTAGACAATAGAAATGACCTTTCTGATTTGTTAGTGAAGTAAGATTCTATCATGGAGATGATACAAGTGATCATGGATGCGTTAATGCTCTGCAAAGAATTACCGAGAAAAATTCTTAATGACTGCCAAAAGACTATCATAGCCAGCTCCACTTTATAAACAGAACACGAAATTAATTTATGTTTTCATTATGCATGTTGTGCATAAAAGTCGATATTAGTACACATTAAACTTATTATACAATAAGTCATCACTAGAATGAAGTATTTTGTTATCTACCGAACCAAACCCCTATTTTAACACTAGTATTAAGTCTCAATTTACGCAGGGTCGCCCGAAGAGCTGACGGTGCCCGGGGTAAAGGTTTTCTGTCGCCCCCCCCCCCCCCATAAACACAGAAAAATCAAGTTAGTTATAACATCAGTGCATAATACATATTTGAATGTTTTACATATTAATGAACAGAACAATCAGAGGGCTATTCATAATACTAATTAAAACACAAGCAATGAATCTGTTTCTAATATTTGTGAAATGTTAATGAACCAAAAACTTTTCAAAAAATGGAAATGTTAAAAATACAAATATTCATCTTGTAAAATGTTATCCCACTAAATAAAAACCAGACAATTAAAACTGAATTGGTTATTTATATTGACAAACGAAAAACACGAATAAATAATTTGCTGATTATAAATAGAAAATGTATTTATCGAAGTAAATTACATCAAAATTAAACTTCGATCTGGACTCCTCCAATGTTTCTTTTCAAGAGTTTTTTTGGTTTTACTTGTACCAACTTAATACCAGCTTTCATTTATGTTATAAACAAAGATGTTATTTTTCATCAAATATTTAAGTTTTAGGGAAAAGCCAACAAATGCTCAAAATCATCAAAAATCGCTCAGAATTGCGTTTTCCGAAAAATCACTGGCCCTAATATTACATAATTAACCTTACAAATTGCGTTTTAAGACTTGAGTTTAAGAAAATATTCGTGCAAGGGTCCCCGTGCCACCTTTCTTTAATATAAGCAATGGGGTTTTTAAACGACGCTTAAAAAAATTTAAGTGGAAGAGCCCCTGAATGTGAAACATTGCTTATATTTTTTAAACCATAATCTTGAACAATTTTCTTGGAAAATGCTCCAGATCCTTCTATTCATAATATCTTTAAAGTTTGTAAAAAGTTGCGTTTTTGAAACTTCAATTTCGAAAATTTGCAGGGAGAGAAGGAATTGATTTCAATCTAGTTAAAAAAATAATCGATCGGAAAGTCTATGAGCTCCCTCCCTTACCCTAACGTCAATAATCGCGTATGTATAATCGCGTTTTTAAGGCTAAAATTGCGTGCTTAAAACTAAAAGTTTCAAAATTTTGACCAGACACATTTTAACTGTTTCCTATATGATCAAAAAAATTTTTTTCTGTTTTTTTGTTTTTTTTCAATGTGCCCCCTTAAAACTTTTTTTCTGGTTATGTCACTGCACGCAAGGGCAGAATTCAAGCAAATTTGGTGAGAACTAGACAAAGGAAAGTGCCTTTTGTTTGATTCTAAACAATTATATTCTCAGGAATTGTATCTGCTTCAATAATATAAAGGAATGTTTTGGAGACAGAGAGAGGAATATTTTCTTGCCCTAGGGAAAAAATAGAGAATCATTGCAATGATTCTGTATTTTGTGTGTTTTTGACTGATGATGATGTGATACACAAAATGAGGGGGCGCCGCAAGGCACCCCTCATTTCATGTGAATGTCGTCGTGTTCCGTCGAAACGAGGGGCACCTTGTGGCGCCCGGGGCAATTGCCCCGCTCGCACCCCTCTTAGGATGGCCCTGAATTTACGCGGCATTTCTGTGAAAAGTAAACCCCGGGTAAAACAAGGGTCTACTGTATTTCATAAAAAGTGATTATGAATTTCTTACCTTTGTATACCCTTACAAGTATTATTCTTTTAACTTCTTTTACATCATTGCTTATATATATTCCCAACTGATGGTCACCATCAGGAATGAAGTAACCAATTTTCATTGAGCAGGAATTAAATAATGTCAGTTGACTGCATGTAAAATTTTCCACTGTTGCATTTTCTTTTAAAATTCTACTACAATATGCAAATGGTGGCCTGAAACATAAAAAAAATATTTAATTAAATCAATTCATTGCACATATATGTGTAGTATGTACTAACATTTATATGTGTGCATAATACATGTATACTAAGAAAGCACCAATATACAAATTGGCTGACTACTGTTAACGTATGAACTGCAAAAGAACTTATTTTCATGAATCTTTAATTTTTGTAAGCCCGTCCTAATCATGAAAATAAAATCCTTGAAGATATTTTTTATGAAAAAAAATTCTTCAGCTATATAAAATTTTAAACGTTTTTTAGCTTTGTGAATTCACCAATCTCTTATTTTTTTCAGAAAAAATTGAAAATTAAAATAAACACCTAATAAATTATATAGGAAGATTTTTTATTTTATATTTTTTTTAATTTGACTCTTCAGAATCTTTTTTTCCCCAATTTCTGTGAATAATTTATTTTTCTTCATTTTTACAATCATGTTTTATCATTTTTTTTTCAAAAAAAAATCGAGTTAATTTGTTATTCCTAATAAAATTACACTCGGGGCCTGATTAAGTCATAGGCACAACCCAGAGAACCAAACTTGTCTCAAAATTTCAACAAAGTGCTTCATATTGTACTAGAGCAAGATGTAAATATTCCATAAGGAAACAAAATTTCTCCTTAATACACTCTATAACAAATCAATCGACAAACTTGGAAAGAGTAGTCCGATTGACACGAAAATTGGTGGATAGGAAGACAACATACAAAATAGCAAATGATTAAAGTCTCAGAACAATTGCATAATTTATGTCAGAGTTACAGTAAGAAATTAAATATGGTGTTAACCCGCCTCTAGCCTGGATACAACCTACCAAATTCTCTCCAATTGTCGGACAAGGTCATCAACATTCCGTGCTAGATGCAATCCCTTTCCCATCATATCCCAGACATGCTCGATGGCAGAGAGATCTGGCAGGCCAAGGAAGTGTTTGACAAGCTTGCAGACAGTTCATAATAACATGTGCCGTATGTGGTCTCGTATTTTCCTGCTGAAAAACCAGCTGAGGGTACTGCAAAAGGAGTCGTAGGATCTCGTCGACTTACCGCAGTGCAGTAAGTGTACCTCTAATTACGACCAAAGGGGTCCGGCTATCAAAGGAAATACACCCCAGACCATAATGCCTTGTTAAAGGGCTGGTGTGGAGTGCAATAGTGAAAGCAGGATCCAAAAACGTCTTCGGTGATCGTCAGAGCACAGTTGGAAGCAGGATTCGTCGCTAAAGACTATACGTCCCCAGTCGGCATCATTCCAACTTGATCAAGCGATGCACCACTGTAATCTGACTTAACAAGTGCAGGCGTCAGTGGCAGGTGGCGTAACGATCGGCGCGAGCGTAGATTTCGCTGTCTCAATCGTCTGAAAATGGTCATGATGGACACTGGTGTTTGGATTGAACTTCTGATGGTTGATAGAGATGAAGAAGCTGCTGTGACAGCTGATCGGACAATCACTGTCCTCACGATCTGTTGCGGTCCTAGGTTGACCCCTACCATCCTGACGCTGAACTCTGCCATTTTTCATCCATCCTTGCCAGCACCTTTGAATCGCTGCATCGCTAAACTGAAATGACGAGCAATTCTCCAATTTTTCCAATCGGCCTCTTTCAATCCAATGATAAGACCTCTCTCAAACTGTAACAGTAGCTCGTAATGTGCACAAACTCTCTGCCGAGGCATTTTTTAAGTTGTTAAAAGTTAATCTGAATTGCAATCGAACCGAAATTTTTAACAACCATTGAAGAACTGCTTCTTATATACATCTGCTGGATGCGCAGTTCCGATGCGCTGGAGATCAAACTATTCATTCATTGGACACCAAGTTTTAATCATTTGCATATCTGGTCAAAACACTCATGTATACGAAATTTCAAAGCAATCAGATGATTGCTTTTGGTGCGTCGATTTTTTTGTTATAGAGTGTATTTTAGACTCTTTGGCAAACTTTAAGCCACTTTATGCTCAACAACTATATTTACACCGGTGTTAGTTTTGAAATTATCGAACAGGTGCTTTTGGTATTTATGTCTTATAAGCTGAATTACCCTGGCATTGCACGGTCTACCTCAAAAATAAAAGTTAAGTCAAGTGATACATGTTCCACAATCAGGCAAAAAAGGGGGAGGGTATTTCTTATCAATATGTAGAAAGGAACAATTTCATAACTCAAAATTTAAACTTAGACCGCTTTGAAAAGTTTTAAAATCCCAACACTTCAGTCATCTTTACGTATTAACCAGCATCAGGCACGATCTTTTTATAGTGACAGCAGCACGTATTAATGAATTAAGTTCTGAAAATTTCAGAAAAAAGTTTAAAACTTAGACTAAAAGTAATTCTAAAACTAACATACATCAACTTATCAGACTTTTACCTATGTATTGTGTACCATAAAAGCTAATAAAACTGGTAGAAAGTGCAAACTGTTTTTTAAAAAGGATCATGAAAACTAAACCCATTATTCTTTTGAATGCATAAAAAAAAAAGTTTTCACTTATTTTTCCACAAATAATTGTGATTATAAAACAGAAATATTTTATTAAGAAGGGTAACTTTCACATTTTTTTTTTTTTTTTTTTTGTATTATTTAACAGCTTGTTATATATTACTTTTCTTCGAAAAAATATTGTCTGCTACAATTCGGAAGTTTAACTTAATTTACTTTGAATGGGGTCATTTCCAAAATTTTAAAAGTGTTTTTTTCTGAAAGAACATGCCCCCCCCCCCCTCGCTGCACCACTGGTTCTGGCCCGTGAGAATCATATTGACATGAGGTTGGGTCCGTGGTCATAAAGAAGTTGGGCATCACTGGTATTATAGATAATCAAATGTTATAATATTTGACTTACTATAGATGTAGATTTCTTTTCGTGGGAAATTTTTCATTCAATGCAATAACCTTCAAAATTAGAAAATAAACAACGAGTAACTGCAGATGAGACCTAGTTGAAGATAGTAATCCCTAATCAAACACGCACTTTTTTCCAAAGAGAGAGAAAAAAAAAATGCATGGGTTCAGGTTTTACTCGAAGGTTTTAACCCACAACCAATTGTGGGATAGCAGTGATTCCTCCATTTTTACAAGTAGCTGTTAGCAATTTGTTTTTTACAGAACTGTTTTGAAAATATTTAGCGGCAATCACACTGTAATTGAGAGCTTTGGGTTCTTTCACAATTAATTGCACAATAATAAGAGTATTAGTGATATTTGGAGCAAGTAGTATTCTAGATTATATACAGTACATTGTTATAAATTGTATATAACCAAAATTATCATTTTTGTTAAATTTTCACACTTTTCCCGTCAAAAATAAATTATTAAATAAATAAAACAAATAAATGAATTAAATTTGAGAGACAGCTTTGGGGCCCCTAAAATTTGGGTGCCTTGAGTCATTTTTCGCTTTGTCCATGCAATAGTTACAGTTAGGACTTAAGGTGGGGCTTTTACTTTATTACTCACCGTACTAATTGACGGTAGTCATGAAAAAAAAATATTTTTTGTGGCCCCATTACCTATTTCTCTTTTCCTTGACTGATTGGTACAGTAGGTATGGCCTTTTTTTTTTCAGATGTTCATTTTAACAAATACTTTAACTTTTTTTCCGGAAATTTATTTCACACAAATATTTTTAAAAAATATTTTCCTAACTATAACTCCTGATGCTTATGGAAAACTTAAAATTAGCTGAGAGCTTCAGGAACTTCCTTTACTCCATTGATTGAACTAAGAGTAGCTCCACACTCTTAGATAAAACATCAGTTAAATATTAAGTTTAAACATTCTATTTTCATACACTTTTTCTCTTGTTCATCTAAAGGGAAAATATTACGTTTTTTTTTTCTTTTGGTGCGGGGCCCGATTGGACTCTTTTGCTCTAATCAGCCTGAGTTGTGCTCTGCGGAAGAGTACATATATGCCAATGGGGAAGAGTGATTTGAATACTAACAATGTTGGGCAATACTCGACTTATTTCATTGTTGCTTTTTCACATAATTTTGCTGCTCTTTCAAGCAGAATTTCAAAGCACAGAGTTTGTTCTATATACAAAAGACAATTGCAATTAATTTTATAAGTTTCACAACAATTCAGAGGAAGAATGGAATCTTAAAGAGAAAAGGACGAAAGTTTAATAATAGGAGAGAACACCACTTGAAATTAAAAATTTCCCCCTAGAGTGGATTTTTTTCAGCCGATGAGCCGACTTTAATACATTGGTCAAGCTCTAAAGGCTACATTTCTTTCATTTCTAAGATAAGAGTATGATTAATTCATTTCAAGAATTTTAAGCTAAATAACACACATGAAAACAATGAAAAAAAAATTCATGAAACATTAAAAAAAAGATTCATGCTTACGTGCCATTACATTTCACAACAAGGTCGAGACTTTCTGAATGATGAATAAAAGGATTTCCCTCTATAGTCACATTACTCACTGGGACTGAAAATACCAAATTTAATACATAAATGCTTAGAAACATTCCCTCTTTTGCATTAGAAGAGTATAGTACATTTTTAGTTCATTTTAAAACATACCCAAATAAAAAACAAAATTACTCAATATGAAATATAAACATGTCTATGTGCAGATCTGTCCACAGATACAACTTTCAATGTTAACCTTTTGAATCTCTTATAAGAAATAATTGAATCCACAACGTCCAGGGTATTTTGACTTTTAGCATCATATTACCAAAATTTGATTGGTTTCAACTTTCCACTTTGATAAGCTGTAAGTTATCACTCCAAGTCAAGACCTGATTTAGACTTAACTGGGCTTTAAATATTTTCAGGTATGGCAGCCCTTTTGTAGTACGGACAACTTTATGAGCCAAACAGGGGCGTGCACTGAAATTTTGGGGCCCGTCACAAATGACTTTTGAGGGACCCCCTCTATACTTTTTACCCTTACATCCTTACATATATTCCATCCTCATTTTAAAAATATCTGGCCCTTCAGGCTTGGGCCTGATCCAACAGGTGACCCTCAGAATATGCAGAAAATTCTTCCAGATTTAAAATTTACACTACTTGGAAGACATAAGCAAGAGGACTTTTAGTTCATTGTATAAAAACAAGGAACTATTGTCTTCACGGAAATTTACCACTCAAACTTTAACATAAATTTCCTTTTCATTGGGTCTAAACAAATGCTAACTTAATTTTTTCTCAATATCTGTACGCATTAATGTAAGCAAGGCAAGCAAAACATAACCAACCTCTCAATGTGTTTTTATTATTTACTGTACGTAATCAACAAAATAACACACATTTACAGCAGCAAAATATTTTTATTTTCAGATTTTAATGAAAATCAAATTTTGAACTTAAAATATAACGATGTACGAGAGTTTTTGATTTTAAAAAACGAAATGCATACGCCAGTTTGTTGCAAGACAAATATTGGCTGGCAAAACTAGCTGACAATTTTGAACATCTTAACGAATTGAATCGGAAAATACAAGGACAAGGAGAGAATTTGGTTACACGTGTAAACAAGCTAAATGGGTTCAAATCAAAAATTCAGCTGTGGAGAGAAGTAGATCGTGGGTCATTGGACATGTTCAAACCGACCATCAATATCATATGTGAAGGAAATGGCATGGAAGAAAAGTTGCTGAATGTGGTGGCAGAACATTTAGTCATACTTCAGGACAAGTTTAAGCACTATTTCAAGAATACTAACATAGAACAGTATGACTGGATTCGCAATCCATTCTCTTCATTTGCGGATGCATCAGTTAAAGACCTTTCTTTGAAGGCACGAGAGGAATTTATGGACCACAAGAGTGACCGTACTCTTAAACTTAAGCTAAACGAAGTGCCTCTGGACGAATTTTGGTTACTGGTTAAAAATGAGTATATCACTATTTCTGGCCTTGCTATTGATGTACTACTACCATTTTCCATTACATATCTTGGCAAACTCAGCTTCTCAGCCCTCACACTTATAAAAAAAACAGCAAGAGATCATCTCTAAAGAGCCTGGATCAAGAACTTCGTGTAGCTCTTTCCAGCATAGAGTCAAACATCAAATATCTTTGCTCCTCAAAGCAGGCTCAAAGTGTCTCATTAGTGTCAAACGGAAGTTAGGTGCTTGGTTTTAATTTTTTGCTTGCTCCTTTCTTGAAACATTTTTTGATAAATCGCTTAACTGCAGTGTGCACTTCAATGACATGTCTGACAGAAATGCTTTGAAACATATCAAGCATAATTTTCTGTAAAGTCTGATATAGGTAGTTTTGTTGTTCATTATCAACCGCAATGCATTCGAAATATTTCTACTTTCTAAATAAATTTAAATACACTACAATAGCTATAATTGTTCTATTCATATGAAAAAAGCCCTCCCCCCCTCCCGTTGTTTTACTAGTAAATGATAAAAACATTTCTATATTATCATTGCAAAATTAAGTTCAGTGTGTCCTGTTGATCTAGAAATTTCTTAAGTGTGCCACAAAGTAAAAAAAGTTGAGAAGCACTGTTCTAGCGACTGTACAAACAAATTTTAATTAAGAGTTTAAATAATCGATGCATTAATAAAACATTTATTAATGCAATTAATAAATGCATTAATAAAACATTTATTAATGCAATTAATAAATGCATTAATAATGAATTTATTAATGCAATTATTTTTTTTATGAGTCACTTATTACATTCTATTTGTAAAATGCTGGGTTTTGGTTAGAAATAATTTAAATTTGTTTACAAATCTTTCATGAAATGTTTTATGATAAAAACAAATCTGCAAAGTTATGTTATTGAAATCACTAATTCTTTTCCCTGCAAAATATTTTATTATAAGCAAACTTTTCACAGTATTTTTCATTTTAAAATTGGCCGTTTTACGATATTCTTCAATATTAACTGACTGGCTGCAATATTTCTTAAACAGTTTTAAAAGAAGCATTGTCAATGAATCGCTTTTGACAGCTCTTAGTTCAGAAAGTAGCTAGAAAATTATTGATGTGATCACTATTCATATCTACTGGAAATACACGTATTATACTATTCATTTTAGTTGGAAATAGATTATCTAGTGTTACTGACTGGTTGATTATATTTCTATTTTAATAACTTCTACTTTAATTCTCAACTTCTACTTTAATTTAAAGAGAGTGCAGCTTTTGTTTTGTTCCTTGGAAGGATAATAAAAATAGCAGTTTTGGCTGGGAAACTCAATGATGTTGTGTGGCTTGTTTTTACACAGATAAATAACGGTTTTTTTCGTGCACATGGAAATTTTCCCTCTGGCGCAATGTACACTGACATTTGTAATGTTACAAATTTAAAAACAAATCTAAAATTTAAAAGCCTAAAATGCTTAGCATGGGGAAAAAAATCCCACCAACCCTATTCGTTTTCTGCACTACTTGTAATGAAAAAAAAGTTGTACTGAAAAATCTTTTATTTTTCCGTTTAAACTTAAAATGACTGTTTCTTACAAAGTTAGAACAATACTATAAAAGTATAGTACAGTAAAACCTGTGTATAACAATACTGTGTACAACAATAAACCTGTCTATAACAATATTTTTCTTGGTCCCAGCAAAATGTCAGCAAAAAAATGAAACTGTCTATAACGATAACCTGGCTATAATAATATATTTTAGGTCCTCACAGTATCATTGTAGACAGGTTTTACTGTATCAAGTACTAAATTGTCATAGACAGGAATATGCAAATGATGTGCCTTAAATAATTTTAACCGCTCTAGAGTCATTGAAAATAACTAGATTAGTCTTTATAAATAGTAAAAATGGACGTGGCTCTGTTGTTCCCCATTTTCGAAATCTGTGCACAATTTCTTTTAGAGCAGATTTTACACTTAATCGGTTATATATTTAATTCATTGTTGCATTTGTTGATGGATTTGAGGGGTGACTAAAAACTAATTGAACCGAAATCCGATGTGAGCACGCAATAGTGCATTATCTTTTCTCCTCCCTCGCTCTTTCCGCCTGTCGACTGCTGTTATTGATTTGTCGAACCAAAAACAAGTTTTATTATATTAATTTGCAAAAGAAACTTTAAAAAAGGTTTTGTTCGCCTTTTTTTTCGTTCCAATTACCCCTTATAAGGCGTCAAAATGCAGAATTTTCCACCTTTTTTTCAAAATTTCCTCCAGGGGAGAAACTTTCAGGCCCCCTAAAATTGGGGCTGTTCTATACGTCACTTTATAGGGTAAGCTCTGCACCACTTTCTTGATACCATTTTCTGTCTTATAGTCAATTAAAAAAGGACATGACATGACACTCGGAAGTCCCCCGCACCTACCATTTTCACAGTCCATTTGTTTTAAAGGTAAAACAAACAACAACAAAAAAAAACAGCAAGCAACATATTAATAACAAACAAAAGAGTAAAGAATGTTTTAAACAAAACTAAGTATGGCTTCTTTTGCCAGCCAGAGAAATCGGTACAGATGTACGAGGCGTATCCGGAAAGTAAGTACCGTTTCATTCTAATGCCGCTGCAGCGCTGCTGTCGGCACTCAGTGCATGCGTACTTGTTTCCTCTGTTCATCGGCTACGAACTCGCCCCATTACGGTTGATTTGTCTTGTGCTTTGCGTTTACTGTGGCCGTATATAATGTTTAAAAAATCGATGATACCGCCGACTGTGAAATTCGTTCTGTGATCCGGTTTTTGAATGCAAGGAACGTTAAGCCATCCGAAATCCATGGAATTGTGTTGCTGCATGACAATGCTCGGCCCCCATACTGCTCGTGACACTCAAAGACTAATTGAACAGTTCGGTTGGGAGCAGTTTAATCACCCGCCGTACAGCCCAGACTTGGCACCGTCTGATTTCCACTTGTTCCTACACATGAAACGAGAACTTGGAGGTAGGCGCTTTGCTTGTGATGACGACGCAATAAACGCTGTAAATTTATGGCTCTCTTCATTGGCGGCAAGTTTCTTTGAGGCAGGTATAAATAAGTTGGTGAGCCGCTACGACAAGTGCCTCAACAATGGTGGAAACTATGTTGAAAAATAATTTAAGGTATAATCTTTCATGTAAACATTAAATAATCTTAAAAAAAAAAAATTTATAGCTTTTTTCTCAAAACGGTACTTACTTTCCGGATACGCCTCGTAATATACCTCCCCATTTGGCGACATCCAATTTTTTGCACAAAATTTAATTATTTTTCTCGCCAATGAGACGATAATTTTTTAAGCATGGCATCCCTGGAGAAACTAACCTGTGTTTGGCAACCCAAAGGCAATTTTAGATCTGTTCGAACTTGTTTACTGCAGCCCTTTCACGTTAGATAGATTCTTGTTTTTTCGTGCAATATACCTTATATGAAAGCTTATTTTGTGTTGATTTGAATTTAGTAGTCATGTTTTGATGAATAAACATTAGGAATGCCAGTTTCTTCAAACTTGACCATTAATTAAAAGTAAAATCCAACTTGGGGTGTGTCTCTGTAAGGTGCCATCATTTAATATGTTATTGTGTTTCAGATTGAGTGTGAGGATTCATATAATAAAAAGGTAAGTTCCTCTTTTTAGAATTCAAAAAAAAAAAAAACTCTCACTTCCTAAATTCCGAATTTTTAGAAAATCTTGAGAGTTTCTTGTAGTTTTTAAGTTCATTTTTACTGCATGTAAATTTATTTTACAAAAATAGTACGGTTTTTTTATTCCAAAAGTTAATTCATATTGATGTCAAGTTTTATTCAGGCATATTCTATAAACGTGCCTCCTTTAGATACTGAATTTCTGAAAATAAGTCGACTCTAGTGTTTTATAAAAATATGAAGTGTTATTCTGTGTAAAATATAGTAGATATTTTTGGCAGGTATTTTGAAAGCATTTCTGAATAGCAAATTAATATATGGTATTTTTGTATTGTTTATGTTTGGGATGTTCTGTCGCGACATTTTTACTTTTCATGCATCGAAATTTGAATAACTAAGAGCTTTTTTTTTTGGCTGAAATAGTTACATTTTGGGGATACTTTCCGCTTTAAACATTGCATATTGAATTGCTTTGCTCATTTTCAGTAGCGTATGAGAAAAGTTTTTGTTCGATGAAATGCATGTTAAAACAGCTTTTATTTCTATTGGTACATATTTCTTTGATCAGCTGCGATAATAATTTGTTAATTTAAGCATTTTAGATACCTTCTTGTAATTTTTCTTTGTACAAAAACTTCCTAGTTTCTGATATTTTTGAAGCAAATATTCGCCATGTATTTTGCTCTGGTTTTATGTTGTTTTTGTATATATTGTGTTCTGAAGTGCTTTGATCATGTTTTTTATCTGAATTTTTCCTGTTGGCGCTAAAAAAGCATAGCTAAGAACGATGTATGACATACATCGTCATGCATCGTTTTCTTGGCGATGCTTTCTTGGCGCCAACAGGAAAAAGTCGCCAAGGGTGGGGTATATGACATTAGTTCCGAGAAATCTTGTCTGTACTACAAACGGGGAGGGGGGGGGGTTAAAGACGTGTAGTCTTCGAAGGAACTTGTTCTTTTCTTTCTTTTTTTAAATGAAAACTCCACTAGAGACCTTTTGGGTTCAGAAAAATACAGCCAAAATTTTTTGGGTTGGGGCCGGAAAAAATAGTTTTCCACATAAAAATTTTAGGGCCAGTTTGCCCCTAATATTAGTAATAAAATACACATGAAGAACTGTAATACTAAAAGAATAAATTAATATTACCTTTGGCAGTCACAAATGTCTCAAAACTGCCATACTTAAAATCACTGTTTGGAAATGTTGCAGTTGCAATAGCTTTAATTTGCTTCATTCCTGGTTCACTAAAATTATACACAAGGGAATTCCCAAATTCAAAGACTCGCTCCATATCCACATTCCAAGCATAATCAACAATGGCTGATTTTAGATAGTCACCTTGATCTTTAAGTTTCAACAAAAACGTTACATTTTCACCAACAGCAACTTCATCTACACTATTAATAGTTTGATTTTCTCTAAACACATGTATCTCACCAATGAGATCTCCTGAAATGAAAGCAAATAATTAGGAGTTAATATTGTATTAAAGAAAAGGTAAAAAAGAGTAGTAGTAATGGTTTTTAGTTTAAAAATAAATGAACGGTTCATTACTTAAACATTACTTACTCAATCATAAAACTTAAGCAATGTCAGTACACTGAATACTTTTTTGTCCCTTAAAAATGTTTGAAACCTACATTTCAGTGGTCCTAAGTTACGTGTTTCCAATGGACATTTGAAACAGGAATTGTTAAATTATCAAAATTTTTGTCAAGAGCAAATCAAAATTGTAGCAGATAATGTATTTTTTCTGTATTTGTATGTATTTAAATTAAGTTCCTCACAGACCCACTTGCTCAGATTTATCTTAGCATTTAAAACTGATAAACTGAGCAATTGGTAGGTGGGGGTGGTCTCTGAGGGTGTCAAATGTCAAATGAAACAGGAATTAATCAGCTATTGGTCATCATAAAGCAATCGGCTGAAAGATGTCATCGGTTTACCCCTATCAAGTAAGTCGAGCCTATCAACTACATATTAAAATATAAAGCTTTTCAAAATTATCTTTTAACATATTTAATATGTTTTTAAGCAAATAATCTGCAAAACGAGTTAGATTTATAGTTTTGAAACAGCATTAAACAAAACTGAGCATAAAAAAAAAATTAAATGAATGATTTACCAACATTTCAATGCACAAAAATTGCAAATTACAGCAGACACATGTTTTGGTGTAACAAGGAACACCTTTTTCAATGCAAAGAAGTGTGAACTTTTGAATGAAGAGTCATTTGAGGATGACTCTTCATTCAAAAGCTCACACTTCTTTTCATTGAAAAAAGATGTCCTTGTTTAACTGAAACACGTGTCAGCAGTAGTTAGCAATTTTTGTGCATCAAAACATTGGTACATCAACCATTTAAAACTGAGCATGTAAGATATTTGAAAAGCAACTGTTGAGTCAGATATCTGAATTCCGTAAACTAAGAAACTGTTAATCCAAAATCTAGTATCCAGCAAAATAGTGAGTGATCTAGAGCATCCCTAGAGCTGAATTTAAATAAGAAAGAAACTCTTGGCAAAATTTATATTTTCTGCTATTTGATTTTCAATAAGCATTGCCTTAGGAACTACAGCTTGTTTTTTGCTAGTCCACAAATTATTCATTTGCGAAAAACTCTTTTCTGTCAGTGCATTTAGGCCCGGAAAATATAAAATACTTTTGACGAAAGTTTGTACAATTCTAATTATTGATAAAAAAATACTTGAAAATTTCTTCCTAACAACTTTCAGTTAAAACATTTTAGGATTCCGCTCTCTCCATTTTAGAAAATGGGACATATCAGAGTTGCGCCACTACGTGCAGAGACAGCAGGACGTTACACCATAAAACAGGACAAACATATGGTCACATTATCCATACTACAATTAGTGTTTGTTTATTTGGCCGGGAATCTTAAAAAAAAACTTTTTAATAGTACTTACTCGTTAAGTTAAAACAACTGTGATTTTTAGCCACTACTGTCTCCCAAATAAAAAACTTGGAAACAAAAACAGTAACATTCATGCAATACTTTCCTTCTCTATACATATTTTGCGTGAAAGCAAGGCTGATAGTTGCGTTTCTATTTTCAGTAGTGCAATTTTCACTTTGAATTCCGTCGCTGAATACATAGGTCATCGGGTGAGACGGAATGTAATCCTTCAAAAGAGCTGTAAATGTAATATTAGCACCAAGAGTAGCAGGTCCGTCATTACCCACTACCAACTGAGGAGAACATGCAACTATAAAGAAACAAATGGTTTGAAAATTAAAAAAATAAATTTGAGAAATTGATGAAGTTTTTACAAAAGATAAAATATTAATTTATCTACCTATGGTAAATTCAAATACCGAAGCAATAATAACAACACATATCTTCTGTAAGCATTTCATATCTGACGTTACTTAAGAATAAAATCACCAAATATTTTTTGCAGACGAAAAAGTTTTTAATTTATTCATTGCAGTGTTGGTAAAAACTACACAAAAATGCCAGCTTTTGAAACTTATCAAAAAAAATTACAAAATCATAATATATTTACATTGCGTGAAAATGTAAACATGCTACAATAAAAAGTTGAGATGTTACAAATGAGAAAGTCACATGCGTCTTAGCTGTGTTCGCATATAGTAGCCGGCGCCTGCGGTTAACCGGCGCGTAACCCACGTGATAACTCTCCCCCCCCCCCCCTCCGCTTCGTTACACCCCCGCACCAACAGTCGTCGATCTATGAACGCGCGAAATTTTGAAACAGTGCAGTTTACCAGTAAACAGTAATGTTGCTTGCTTTAGGTGAAATAGGATATAATGTTACTTCATATGCACATTTTTCACTACCATACCAAAGAGTTCTGAACAACCTGAATGCGAAGAAAATATTGGGCGCTATGGAATAAATTTTTAAGAGATCGTAGGTAAAAGTACTTTTCTTATACAAACTAATTTCATTTTAATGTAGAAGAGTTCACGCAGTTAAGGCTCTTTAACTTTTCCTTTGTCTATAATTTTTTATTTCAGCATACTGCTTTAATATTTGAAACGGTTAACTTGCAACTTTTTATTTTTTCAATCTTTTACACGCATTTATTCGAAGCTGACAATCATCAAATATACTTGTTGCTACCAGAAGCAACGTTACTTAGTGTTGATATGTAAACAAGTTTATTGAAACAGGCTTTTAACTGAACTAATCTTATATTTTCGGTTTCGATTAAATTGTTTCGTAAGCTATCATCATGTGTTATTTTGATCAAAAAACGCTCCTTGATGGCTTCCGTAATTCTGAACTTTGTGCCGAAGGTCGCGAAATGGGAAGGTTGGGCGCCGGGAACATTGGTCGCCTCCTAAATTTCTAATAAGTGACTAATAAAAGGCAACAACAAACAGTTTTTTATCTACCATGCAACAGTTTAAAGTTGCTTTCAAGACTCGATATTGTCGGCAGACTTCGTTAAGGTCCATGCCACCATACCATTTCTGTAAGCTACTGTAGCACGTTACGTACTGCGTACTACCACCTGTCCACTGGCCATATTTTACTAATTTTTGCATTTTTCTGGAACAGCAAAAGTATTTGAAACTGTATTTTTATGTTTTAATTTTTGACAAATTTTATAAAAAATTTTGACTTGAAATTATAACAAAGTACAAGGGGGTTTTCATGAATTATTGAGATTATTTTTTTTTATTATCGTATTTATTTTAAAACAATTGAGTAATTTTCAAAGGTAATTGAGATAAAGTTACAACAATGTTGGAGATTTTCCTTGAATGAATCACTTTGTCAAGTGGTCCATTCGTGAAAACACCTAGCGGTCCAATGATAGCAACTGCGTCATTTAGAATATTCTTATAGGTCTTCATTCAGATGGCGGGCGGGCGTCATTGATGGTAGAGCTTAATGGCCCTTTTGATCAGTCTCAATTAGGAAACACTTTTCTGCTGTAACGAATCTAGATGAAACATGAAGTATGGGTAATTGAACTTGAAAAGGCACACTTTTAAGTCAATGCTCACGTTTAATTGATCAGTGATATTCAAAGCATGTTACAACTAAATGAAAAATTCAATGATTAGGGGAGGGGGCAGGGGGGAGAGTCTCATACGCTTGATTCATTAAGCAGCATCTTTGATTCAAATATTCTGCAATTTTTACTTCCTTTTACGAAGTAAAGGAAGTATTGTATTCACGAAAAAATTTTGATCCAAAAATAGGCCTTAATTTCCATTTTTATCACTCCCGAATGAATGTTGAGTTTTTTTTTTACAACCCGACTACACGTGGTATATGTCTTGGAACGTATAGACACCCGAAATATCCATTTTGACGATCCCCGAATTAATTACAACGAGTTTTCTCGTGACGTCTGTATGTATGTATCTCGCATAATCAAAAAACGGTATGTCCTAGAAAGTTGAAATTTATTACGTAGACTCCTAGTGGGGTCTAGTTGTGCACTTCCCTTTTTGGTTGCATTCGGATGTTCTTAAGGGGTTCTTTTGCACCTTTTTGTGGGGAAATCATTGATAATATCAATGCAAACTCAAGTGGTGTTATAATTTGGCAAACACTTGGCGACATATGGCTAAGGTCGCCAAGTTGGCGGACAAAAAAAATTTGGCGTTTTTTTTCTTTATAAATTTGGTTTTATTTTGGCCACTATTGGCGATACTTAGAGTTAACCATTGAATCATATGACATGACTTTAAATGCATCATATGACTTTAAAATGTCCAATATTGGGAAAATTTATCGCTACAAAACGTTTTTTTTGCTTCAGTTCGCAACAAAATTGGGGCAAAAATATTTAAAGTGTTTCTTTGCCTACTCCAAGGCAGAACTATTATCATTAAATTCGCGTAAAAGGAAGTCATGTGATGTACACATCAGCTCGTTTAAGTGCCGCCATTCACGAGCGAGCCGAATAGAGCCGAGCCATTCGGAGTCGTTCCATTTGGAATGGGATAAAATTGTAACCGCATTCACGACCGCATCCACACCGCACCGCGCCAATGTTTGTTTTGAAATAGAAAATCGCTATTCCTGCATTTATTTGAAATTATTTGGATGTCCTTGGTCAAATAACGTCAATTTAATGATAGTTAGTCCTCAAATAGCTTTGTATACGTTTATCTCCTGGCTTCATCAGCCAAATTTCTTCATTTATTTGTGTAAACGTGTCTTGCTTTTTACTAAGATGAGGTTAAGCATTTGTATTCACATGTTTGTATTCACAAGATTTTTCGTTGCAAACATAGATCAGATTACCTTTTACTGAAATTCGCTAATCGTTCGCCACAACGATTGACGTTTCTCGAAATGTGCTATGCAAAACTACCTTGTTTAACAGACATTTGAAGGTAAAAAAACTTACATTGCCCATTTTAAGATAATTTATTTCTTAGTTTTATAGCAACCAACAAGGAGAGAGCCATTAACTGAGAAGCATTTTCTAAGTCCTTATCGTGTACTCTTAACTTCATAAAAAAAGTCGTCTCTTTCTTTTATGATCTATTTGAAAAACCTGACACATGTGTATATATATATTTACAATTACTCAAAAAAAAGCAAACAGCTTGTCGCATTTGCTTTAATGCTGTAAAATATAAGTTTGTTAATATTGAGTTACTCCCCTAAATTAAAATTTTTCATTTCAATAAGTAATTATTTTACCTTCTCGTCCGCAGCAGTATTATATTTTTAATGGCAATTTTGTTCACTATGCATGCAACTGAAAAGGACGCATAACATGTTTATGGTAAGTGACATAAAGGGATAAAGAGAATTCGTCCCAATGGTCATACGATGGTGATTGCCTGTTAATTTAAATTTGGCTTTCGCTTTTGTTGGCTTTTAGGATGTATCCCTCAGTAGTGGAAGTAAAAAAAAAGAAAGGTTTGTATAATTTTTGTTTTGCAATAATGACTTTGCTTTATCATGCACTTTCATCAGTGGCACACACAGGAATTTTGCAAGGGGGAGGGTCCAAGGTCGAAAGCGCAATTCCTATCTCATACACCAATATGCCGTCAAACATATCGACTTGATTTTATCAGTGCCCGAAAATGGAAAACAGTAAAAAATAAACTTGAATAAGTAATTAGCATCATTGAATGAAATACACAAAATAACCAGAGAGCAAAATAATTTACACTTTTACATTTCTCATAATTAAAAAAAAATTCAAGTTCATAGAATCTCTTTTCAATTCTCTTTCTATAATGTCAAAACTAAAAACAGGGTTATTACAGTGTATTCATTTATAATCACCGTTGCACTTCTAAAAGGCAATGCATTATGTGAAAAGTGCATAATATTTTAAAAAATGTTTTAACACTAGGATTTTAGTTTTTCACTCATTGGAACTGAAACAATTGTTACCTTTGTTTGAAATTATTTCACATGCGGGGAATTTAATCAGGAAAAAAAAACGAGCTATGGGAGGGGTCCGGACCCCACCCATACCCCCTGGACCCCCTCGTGTGCGCCACTGACTTTCATACTACTTTTATATTTACTGTTTTGAAATGTTGAAGTTATGCAATTTTAATTTCTAGGAAAACAGTTTTTCTTCGTTTAATGATTTCTGCACAAAAAATTATCTTATAATTTTATGTTTCCTTTAGTTTGTGGTAGGGGCTATGATCACTTGTGATTGAAAATAGGACATTTATGAAAACTATTTTTATGCAATGCAATTTTTAGTTTTAATTTAAAAAGAAAAATTAGATTTGGTGTATGTACTTTATTATTTTTCTCTATGATATTGTTTTATTTATTACGGTCAGGAAAGGGTGGGGAATTGTCATAAAATCCTGCTTTTCAACTTATGTACGTAATAAATATTTAAGACTTCCTGTAAAAACTTCACATATGTTTTGAAACATTACATTAAGAGAACACATTGCATTAAGTTTTCAGAAGAAAAAAAAAAATATTTTATTCACTTTCTTTTTCATATGTAGTTATGACTGCTTTACCCCATGTGGTGAGGTAAAAGGAGTGGTACATGGGGCAAGGTGGTCATAATTAAACAACAGATATACGACTATTTTAAAAGAACCATAAAAGTTAAAACGCTCGACACAGCTAGTTCTTTGAAAGAAATCGGCTTGATTTAATTAAATTATATACATTTTTAATGCCCTGTAGTCATAAGTTGGCTCATTAAAGATTTATAGATAGCTGATGCACCGAAAAAGATGCAGGAAGAGATGATTAGGGTAAACTCTTCATCATCAACTTTTAATGAAAATTTGACTATGTTGGATTTTAACGTGATTATTAATTAAATGACCTTCTCAAATACATTTGGGACATAATCTCAAAAATCGAGGTGGATGGCCACAGTAGAGACTCCCTCCTTCCATTTCAATTTGTATAAAATTACATGAGAAAAATGTAAAACATATTTAAGTCTGTTTTTTTCTGTAAACACAATAGTCGATCTGTACTTTTATTTTACGATTAGTTAATAATTGTGAACTTAGAAAAGTGGAGACCAATGCGTCTTTACTTTTGAAAGTGTGGAAGCATTCGCTAGATAGAAAAATAGTAAGTAGTAACTGATTATCTTGATTATTTGTAGTTAGGTAATTAATATGAAATAGTTTTTGCTCTCATGCATCACTAAAATCTCCCGCATAGTGCTTAAAAATATTGATTTCTGTAAGTTTCAGTTGTTTTTTTTCGTTTTGAATATGTTATTTTTTTTATTATTCATTTGCAAATGTTGATTCGAAAGTTTGTTAGCTAATATATTTTTCAGCTTGATATTTTCTTTAGACTTATGTTTGATTTTTTTTAAAAAGGAAGAAATAATCAATAGTTTTGAAGAAAAATTATAAATTTTTGGCTTTGTACAAGATGCCTCTGAGATTAATGATTTTATGGTACATGTGGGGACAAAAGGGGCGTCTTTTTATCCACTTGGAATTACGAATTTTCAAAAAAAAAAAAAAAAAGGATTCCGATTTGCCTAGTACACAAGGTTTACCCTAGGTTAGCCTGGTACACAAGGCATACTGATTCACGCTTTTGGATACAAGTTGGCATTGGTTGCCTTTGTTCACAGTACATGAAACTTTTTTAAAAAATGAAGCTTTCTACGCAGCCAATGTCATGAAAATTCTACAAAATTTGAGCGAAAATGAGAGTGTTCCGATTTTAAAATGTTGTATAAGTAAATAACACCATTGCTTTTTCTAAGTAAAGAATTGTCTGCAGTAAAATTTGGAAATTGAAATTTAATTCCTTATTGATAAAATCTAAATATATATACATATTTTTAACATTCTTTCGACTATTTATATTTTAGTAACATAGTCTTTTATTTGATGTGTGCAACTTTACACCACCTGGCAATAAATGTTCACTTTAAAAGATTAATGTATATAAATGCTGTATGAATAAACTTATTTTGTTATTACGAGAATTTTTCTTATTTCAATCTATGTTTTTTTCTGTAAAGCCAGTACCTTCATAAACACACACAAATAATAAAAAAAAATCAAAAGCATTTGTTTTTGAACGAATAAAAGACAAATAATTATCATTAATATTTTCAGAATATTGACAATTAATGTTTTTAGTTTTCTCTAAAATTAAATTTTGTTTATAAAATTGACAGTGGTTCCATAAATCTCCTACTGAAAATAGAACACTGCTACAGTGTATAATTACTAGTGAATTGCCGGATCATAAAAATGTAGCTCCGCAAATACATATATGGACCTTGAATTTTTAACCCAATTTGATCCTTGTCCAAGTGTAAAATTTGAGATGAAAGGTATTCCCGTAAGGGTAAAAGCACGATTTATTTAAAAAATCAATCCGTAGCAGAAACATAATCAGGAATTTGATTTATTCTGAAAATAAGTTCTACGAAGAGAAGGGGAGTGTCGGTAAGAATGAGACTGCATTGCATTTAAGACGAAGTAAAATGTGAAAAATTATTTCTAGCTTGGTCTGTAGCTATTACTAGTAGCTGCTACATCTGCTGGCTAGAAATAATATTTCGGCATATAAATGCTGTTGTTCCATTCCTCTCGACCTGCCCTTACCGACATAGCACTGCCAAGAACATTTTTACGAAGAGTAATCTGCGAATTCTGTCTCAATTTTTCGAAGAATGGCTGGAAGAGTCGATAGGAGGAATAGTACAATTCCTAAATCAGTATAAAAAAAATGCTGAAATGTTACCTTATAATATCTTTAAAAAATGTAAAGCTAATTCAAATTTAATTGTATGTTATTTTATAGTTATCCACATGTAGAATTTCAAATATGTAATAAGAGTTTATGGCTAAAAATCCATTTAAGATCTACTAATCATGATATGGATACAAATCTTTATTTTCTTTTGGATATCTGGCACATCGCTATCAATTAAAGACATACAGTTAGGGCAAACCTAACCTGGCAGTATTGTAAAGGCTATGCAAATCTCAATCCTACCATTTCATTGCTGCCAGGTAAGGTTTTTCGTAACTAGTGCTGCAAAGAAAGTCGTGCCCCTTCTCCCCCCCCCAGGAACATTTGGTTTTAATATATATTGTCATTCCAAAACTGTTATGACCAAAAAAAAAAATCAATCTGCACTAGTGCAAAATTTATAGCACACATTTTTCTTAACATGAAAATATGCACTTGATTATTCATTTAATTGCAAGAACTTAATAAGGTCTTCGTAAGAAAATTTAGCTGAGTGCTAAGAACCATCAATATCTGCTCTTACTATTAATTTCAATGAAATCTTTATCACTAAGAAAAAAGAATTCATATTGTTTTGTTTGTGTGCAAAATATTAGAATGACTTTCTTTTTTTTTCTTTGAATTCAAGAATTTAGGCATGTAGGATTTTCTTTTTTTCAATTGATGAAATTGAAACATATCAGAATATGCAGTTTTTAGTGCAGCATTATGTAGCACTAAAAAATGCTTACATTACAGTTATGAAAAAGATATTTAAAGTATGCTGTAAAAAAAGTCAGCTTTAGTGGTTACTAACTAAAGTTGATGAACAGATACGTATAAAATTTTTAGCTTTTTTTTTTTTTTTGACAAGTATGAATAATGTGCTGCACCAGTTGGTTTTAGCCATATAAAAAAAACCTCACCTTGAGTACAATCTATTGAACCTAACAACTGTTAATAAAACCTATTTATTTCATATTGTTACTTTTATAGGCTCTAATTTTTGAGAGTAGTGAGATCATACGAGTTAATCTTTTTCATTTCCAATTTCTTGTTCTCCTACCTCTGTTTACGAAACGCATTTTCACAAACAGTAATTGGTTTAAATAATACTGCTTTTATTTTGCAATTTAAATACAAAATTCCCTAAGTATTATTCAGTTGTGAGAAAATTATTGAAAAATCTTTGACCCTTGTCAGATTCATTCTCATGCGTTTCATTCAAAACAAATACAATATGCATGTAGAACATATGACGCATTTCTTAAACGGCAACATTTTTATATTGAATTTGCTTTCTTTTCCAATTGCAGAGCTAAAAGTTGAAAAAAATATATCCATTACATGAGAGAACATGATTTCATCAACAAAAACAAATATTGCATCACGATTTTCACCCCTCTGCTACCTCTCTCAAACCCAGGGAGCTCAAATCTCATTGGTTGATATCAATTAGTCGCTTCAAGTACATACGATCTCGACTTCCCACTCCAAGCGGGTTTTCACATTCACGATGCGATGGAACGGTCGAAAATCGGCGCGGTGCGATGGATTTCAGCTCGCTGGATATCCAGCGAGCCGCGCCACGCCATCCAAATGGATGAGGCGTTTGGCATTCACGACCGGATTTTGGAGTGATGCCGCGCCATTCGGATGAATGGAGCGCCCGTGAATGGCGGCCCTAATGTTAAAACTGGATTTTGTTTCGTTTTTGAGAAATTGATTCATTAAAGTGGCTGATTCAGATACCCGTCGCTTACTCTTAGGACATTATCCATAACTTGCAGTTAATGTGTGTATATATATGTACACACATGTATAAAGGGTGAATTTGACCTTATCTGCCAAACGAAAGGGGGTGTTAGAAGAGCCCAAGTGGCGCATAGAACCATCCATTATTCTCTGCAATTAGTTTTCGTATAACCAAGAAGATAGTAGAAAAATGAGCCAAAAAAAAATTTCTGAAATTCTTGGAACATCTACACAAAATAAATACTCGTACATATTCGAAAAAAGCAGATAAAAATGACACGTTTTTCGTAGAGATAGTTATTCTTCAGCGAGCTACAAGCTTTGAAATATTTGAAGTACTCTAACTTCCAAAATCTGCCAACATTCAATATGTAACAGTGCACAGTGCAGGGAAGAAAGAAAACACTGGATCAAAGGTTTTTGCATTTTTGGGTAGCATATAACATCCGCCAAAAAAAAAAAATTAATTTGAATTTTGACATCTTGAATTCAAATTATGTTTTTCGCAATCACGAGTGTGTGTATGTAGGCATGTGTGTTTGTGTGTGTGGGGAGGGGTGTTTGTGTGTACGGGGTATGTGTGTTTGTGTCTGTGTGTAGGCATATGTGTTTTTGTCTGTGTGCAGGCAGGAATGTGTGGGTAGTTGTGTGTATGCGTGTGTATGCGTATGTGGGCATATGTGTCTGTGTGCAGGCATGAATGTGTGGGTAGTTGTGTGTATGTATGCGTGTGTTTGTGTGTGTAGGTGTATGTGTATGTATGCGTGTGTTTGTGTGTGTAGGTGTATGTGTTTGTGTGTGCGTGTATGTGTGTTTGTATCTAGGCATATGTGTTTTTGTCTATGTGCAGGCAGGAATGTGTGGGTAGTTGTGTGTATGTGTGTGTATGTATGCGTATGTGGGCATATGTGTTTGTGTCTATGTGCAGGCAGGAATGTGTGGGTAGTTGTGTGTATGTGTGTGTATGTATGCGTATGTGGGCATATGTGTTTGTGTCTGTGTGCAGGCATGAATGTGTGGGTAGTTGTGTGTATGTATGCGTGTGTGTATGCGTTTATGTGTGTAGGTGTATGTGTTTGTGTGTGTGTGTATGTGTGTGTAGTTGTGTATGTATGCGCGTGTGTGTAGGACATGGATGCAACCTGGAGATGGCTTTCGCAATAGGTGCAGCATCGTGAGGAGCCCGCCTGTCCAGCGCCGTGTCCAAGGGGAGGGTTTTAGGGGTTAAACCCCTCCCTTGGGGAAAAAATAAGCAAAATGAAGAAAATGTATATTTGACTTAAATTTACTTTAATGAGAAAGTTTGCGTTCAGCGTTTTTATTTTATTTTAATTTTCTCTCTGAAGTTTTTTGAGATTTACAACTGCTAAAGCTTTACAAACTGATGTAATATTTCGGAAAAAGTATGGCGGACGAACCGCTGAATGATCTACCAATGCAAAGAAAGAATATTGCTTATTGTAAGGAGCTTATGGTGAATTTGGCACATGTTACATCTATGAAGATGCATTAGTGATTGTGCTTGGCTATGTAATTTGCATCTGCAAAGAGCTCTTTCTTGTTTAGTTTATTAAGCATTATTTCAGGACATAACAACCTGATATACATTCTACAAACATTATAAAAGAATTTGTGAAGAGTTTTTAATACTCATTGCAATATACTGCATAGAAAACAGGTTTAATTAAAAAGAAGCAAGCAAAGTTTGATTAAAGCGAATCTGTGAAACGAAGGAATACTTTGGTAACTTGTACAGCTAGAGGTATCCTTCAAGAATACAGCAGTCCTTACATGTGAATAAACGCCATACTGGGATCGGCAATTTTTCGTAAAACTTAAAGCTGTAAGGGGGTTGAATTCCCCCCCCCCCCGCTACTGGTAAGATTAAAACCCCTCCCTTTATGAAAATCTGGACACGGGCCTGCATTCTTAAAAGTTAGTATTTTTATCAGACTTTATCTTTGGTTAGTAAAGATCTTGAAAAATTAAAATGATCTAGCATGATGAATTTTTAGAACAGAGCCCGTCCAGATGCCCAGTTAGAACAAAGGCAAAAAAGCCAGCCTTTTCTTTAAAAAAAAAAAAAAAAAAGGCCAGGCTGGCCGGCCTTTATCTGCAGTCCTCGACTGGAAATGATTGAGCTGGCGGTGTATGTCATGTATGTACTATATTCTTCATAATAATGTTCTCTATACGTAAGCTAACAAATGTGAAAATAACTTCTTTGTAACCTTAAAACACTTGTATGCAACAATTAGTCACTAAAACAGAACTAAAATTCTGCTTTCATTAAACATATTTCAGATTTCTGCTGCTGTATATATCAGCACCTTGATATATGAAAACGAAATGAAATAATGGGTGGTTTAAACCAAAAAAATTAGTCTTTTTTTTTTTTTCTTTTCCAGATTAAGATCAGAAAGACCTGTTTCAAGTACTTTCTTCTTCCCATAACCAAGTATTCCAAAACCCAAAAAACAAACTACCAGTTCCCGCTACTATACTGCCCGAAGTAAAAATTTTTAAAAGATTTATTGTAGTGATCAATTGGCTCAGTTTTTAGCACAGAGGCAATATTTTCAGGGCTCTTAGTCCCATACTCCTATATTTTCATAATTTCTCAGATATTCTCTCCTGTATTTTCTTACTAACTCCTATATATATATATATATATATATATATATATATATATATATATATATATATATGTAATATGAAAAATCCTTTGCTAGGCCTTTTCCATATTAAGTTCTGTTCACTTATATGTCAGCGCGTATGAGTCACAGACATTATTTATTACACACTTAAATGCTTCTCACACCATATATGGCTATGTTCTGGGCTCAGATGAGATTCCCCTTAAAGTACCTACCAGACACTTTTTTTCCCTCCAGACTTAAGCCAGCCTCTGTCTGCGGTGCAAAGCCCAATAATATTTCGTTATTGCAATCTGCTCCTCCTATATAGATCACGTGAGATCACATGATCGAGGGATAATTATCTGTAATCTCTTAATGATATTCCCTATATAAAAATCGTGGCACAACTAAACAAGTTAGTTAAGAGAAGTTCCTGCTGTTATATTCCATGTAAAAATAAAGATGTGATTAGTGAATGTAGCTCTGTCCTCTTCCTACGTGGTGGATTATCACGGCACAACACTGCAACAAGATTCGTAATGAGAACCGAGCGGCGGTGCTTACAAGCCGGTAGGATGATAAATAAGGGCAGAGCTGTAGCATTTTAAAATTTTTACAGCATTGAGTGATTTGCGTAAGATAATACCATGCTTCATCCGCAAGAGGATTTTTTGCTTCAAGACATCGAAACAGTATCGTTCGGAGTTAACCGCTAACAACAGTGAAACCACTTCAGAATATCCTAAGAAAGAAAAAGAAATTTTTAAGTGCCAGATGGAGACCAGAGATCATTTCAGTGGAACTCCAGCGAAGATTTTTCCGAGTGTTGGTGCTCAGCGCATCTGTTGAATGTGAGAGTGTGACCCATCCAGTGTGCGAAAGCATCATTAGAACCCACTTGCTGGTGATAAATTGTGCCACCATATGGTTTACTGTGATGATCAGATGAAAGGGGCCTCGCTCGTTGAAAGTTCGATTTGCAAGGATCTCTTGTGTGTTTTTTTCCCTTTCGTTCAATTGAAATCTTGAGATCAGGCTGGTGATTGAGTTACATTTGTTTTTAGATTTCGGAATATGATACTTTTACTTTCTTGAAATACGTATTTTCGTCCATATTGTGATTTTTAGGGAAAGGTTTTCATGATCTCTTTGCATTAATTATGGTTAATATGTATAATATTTATCGGCCAAGCTCTTTAGAAGGCTCATGCCGTTATGGTAGTATTTTGTTTGGTTGCCAAAAATGTTTCATGTAATGTAAATGTGTTTCCTGTTCTGATTTAAAGTAAGATAGTCTCTTTTGTGGTACTATTTTTATATGTCTTTAATTTGTATCATTTGTTAAAATTTTACTAAGTAATTTGAATATGAATGTGGAAAGTAGAAGAAATGCTTTAAAGTTTGGTGAAGTTAGAGATAATGATATTGCGTAGTGGCAAAACTAGTCAAAACCTTGAAATAGAAAATGACCCAGAAATAGTCCCTTCTAATAAAAATAATTCAAAAATGGAAAACAAAGAGTCAAATCGAAAAGATGCGGAAACTCAAGCTGAGGTACCGCCTGAATTAAACGTAAATAACACAGATGCGGAATGCCAAACTGTGACTGAGAGAATACAAGAACTAAATTTAGCCGGGATTTCTGCTTCTGAAAATGAAGCAAAACAAACAAATACGGGTAGCAATCCAGAAATCTTATTGTTTGAGCCAGAGTTGGGAATAAATTTTTCAGCTTGGTTAGCTCATTTTAACCAACAAACGAACCTAAATAAATTAAATGATAGCTGGAAGTTAAAAAATTTTCAGAAATTTATTCGCGGATCCGCCTTAAAAATCTATATTAATCAATGTTTGTGTTGCACTTCTTTTCGCGAGATAATAGACATTTTTGAGGAACATTATTTCACCCCGATGAGTAGTTTCACAGATTTCCAGAACTTGAGATTCTCGGGAAACGCCAAAGAATTATTCTCTTATTTCACTGAAAAAGTAGAACTGGGGAGGAAAATAAATCTCAGTAACAAACATATTCTAGAAGGGCTCTCAGATGGGTTACCGCAACAAATTAAACCTTTTCTGCTAATTAAAGACCCGCAAACTCCTACAGAATGGCTTCAAGTGGTCACTAAGATAATTAACGAGGTACCACACGAAATGTCAAAAAATGAATTTAAGACCAAGACACAACAACCAAGTGCTTATAGGGGACCTACCCAATTTTATCAAAACTGGGTACCGCGAAACCAAATGCAAAATAATTTTCGGCAAAACCCTAATTACGCTCACCAAAGTAGAAATAATTTTTCACGAAATAATTTTAGTCAACCACAGGACAACCAACGTCGTGTTTTAAACCAAAATGAGGGAAAGAACGCCCGTAAAAAACAAACAACACATTATACACTGGAGCTACCTCCTAATCCTTGTAAATTCTGCGCACGACGAGGAATTATTAACGCATATCATTGGGGACAAACCTGCATAAATAAACCAAATACCTCGACGGTTGAACCATTACTAAAGTCTCCAAATAAGGATAAACAATTTAAGGAAGGAGAGGAAAATTCAAATGAAGCATGACAATTACTAGTTCCCGGGTATATAGAAAGCGAAATAATCTACAAAAGTGAAAAGAAATTATATAATGAAAATAAATTATATAATGAAGTGTACACTAAAAATAAAAGAAACTCCAGTTTATTACAAAATATTTGTTTAAATTTAGATACAGGATCAACCTTAAACATTATTCCTAGTGTGATTGCAAAAACATTAAATGTCTCGATTGAAGAAAAAACAATCGTGAATGTTAAGCAAACCCAAGGAATTCTGACACTTAACCGAACATGCACGCTCCACCTTAAAGTTGGTAATATCGTTAGACCGGTGGAATTTTTTATTCTAGACACCGATTTACCATATGCCATATTAGGTTTAAAGAGTTGCATTCGATTTCATTTAGTCATTGACTGTATGAGACGGGTCGTTATGCAGGATCGGAAAAAACTTATCACTTTTTCTGAGTCCGCGCTAAATGATGTGTCTTTGCACATTTTGCCTGAAATCAAGGTTAAGGACGGTGAAAATACTGATCCTGGAAATGAAAATACTAAATTAAAGAAAAGTAAGCGTAGGAGAAAAGTTAACAAAACTAAAAAGAAAAAATGTTTTAAGGAAAATCGAACTGAAAACAGCATAAAAAAGGCAATTAATAGCACCAGTAATCAAGAAGGAGAAAAAAAGAAAATTTGGAGAAGCGAAATAAATGACCCTCTTCATTTTTCTAAGGGTTCCGTGTTGGATTGCGGGGGTGGAGGCCTACGCTCACGTCAGTCAATCAACGGGGAATCGGAAAACGGAGAAAATGCGGATCTGAAGGAAATGCTCCAAAATTATGACGATATATTTTCGATAAATAAGTATGATGTTGGAACTATTAGAATTGAACCACAACGGGTAAGGTTAACATCAGACTTACCGGTGACATTAAGGGCATATAAAACGTCCCCTAAACAACAGGAAGAAATTGACAATCAAATTCGAGAATTGCTAAAAGCAAAAATAATAAAAGAGAGCTCAAGTCCTTATAGTGCACCTGTTACCCTAGTTTTTAAAAAAGACGAAAATAAAAAAAGTCGGTTATGCATAGACTACAGGAAATTGAACCAAATTACAAAATCAGATGCAGAACCACTGCCCTTAATAGAAACACTCATAGATAAATTAGGAAAAAGCCGATATTTCTCAAAATTAGACATGGCTTCGGGATATTGGCATATACCCGTACATCCCCAAGATACAGAAAAGCTTGCATTTGTCACTAACAGTGGCCTATATGAGTGGAATAAATTGCCGTTTGGTTGGAAAAATTCCGGAAGTATTTTCCAGAGAACTCTGCGCCGAATTCTGACAAAACAAAAAATTAAATTTGCAACTAACTATTTTGATGACATAATTATTTTTTCCGAGACTCTTACAGAACATTTAAATCACCTTAAACAAATCTTTGAAATGTGCAGGACAGAAAACATTAAGCTAAAAGCTTCTAAATGCTCTTTTTTACAGACAAAAATCGAATTTTTAGGTTATGAAATTTGTAACGGAATTGTTACCCCAGATAATAGTAATATTGAAGCTATTAAAAAATTGCAACCACCAACCAATGTCAAATCTCTTCAAAGATTTTTGGGGTCAATAAATGTGTATCACAAATTTATAAACAAGTATGCGACTATTAGAAATCCATTAAATCGTTTGCTGAAAAAAGACACAACTTGGCAATGGACAGATGAGTGCCAGGAAGCGTTTGAAGTTTTGAAAAATTCATTAATTTGTAAACCTATTTTAAAAATATTTGATCCCATCAAAGAATGTCATATTTGTGTTGACGCGAGTCAAACTGGTGTGGGAGCAGTACTGAAACAGCCTGATGATTCTGGTACCTTACATCCTATAGCTTTCCATTCCCGCTCTTTAAAGGATTATGAAAAAAATTATGGAATTACGGAGCTGGAATGTCTGGCTGTAGTCGATTCTTTAAACAAATTCCATCACTATCTTTTTGGTCGAAAAATTACCATACATACTGATCACGCCTCGTTAGTTTGGCTCAAAAATGTAAAAAATTTAAAAGGACGTTTGTTCCAATGGTCCTTGTTATTAAGCATGTATGACTATGATATTAGGTACACGAAAGGTACCATGAATTTTGAAGCTGATATGCTCTCTAGAGATATACCTAAAAGTAATCTAAAAGAGGAAGATGCAGTAACAGTTACTGGAACCCAAGCTTCACATCTACTGCAATTGGAGGAAATTAAAGAGGCTCAAAAAAATGACAATTTAACGGGTAATTTCATTGAAATTAATAATATTTTATGCCTGCGTAGAAAGGGTTTTACAAGAATTGTTGTTCCATTCTCCTTAAGATATAAACTACTCAAAACTGTCCATGAAAAATTTGGACATCCAGGAATTCAAAAAACAATTAATTTACTTACGCCTGTTTACTATTGGCAAAATATAACAATAGACATAACTAATTTTAACAAGCATTGTCATACGTGTCAGGTAAATAAAAAACCTCGGCAAAAAAGATTTGGCCTGCTACAATCCATGCCTCCGGTTGAAAAAGCATTTGATCTTGTTGCAGTAGATAGTGTAGCTGGTTTCAATTACTACAATTCCACTAAAAAGTATATGACATTAATCATTGACCATCATTCAAGATATATGTGGTCTTTTGCGTCAAAGTCAATTACTTCTGAAACATATATTAACTTTCTTAAGCAAGTTTTCAGCGTACAAGTGCCTAAAAGTATTTTGAGTGATAAGAATCCGGCATTTACGTCTTCCCATTTTAAGAAGTTTCTAAAGCACAATAAAATTAAACAATTGTTGACTACAGCACACAGGCCAGAATGTAATGGCAAAGTGGAAAGACTAAACCAAACAATTGTCACTCGATTAAAGTGTAAAGTAAATGAAACTTCTAAAAAAGTTCCTTGGCCTAAATTACTGGAGCAGGTGACTCAAGAATACAACTTGACTCCACACTCAGTAACAAAGTTTCCTCCTTCATATTTAATGTATGGTATTGTACCTTTTGAAAATCCAATAAAAGAAGACATATATCCTCCGGTCGAACAAGCAAGGAAATTGGCAGTTGAAAGAACTAAAGAATACCACGAAAGAAATAAGATATACTACGATGCAAGATTTGTGGACAAAACTTTTAACACAAATGACACTGTCATATATGAAGAATTCAAATACCCTAATTCTCGAAAACTGTCTCAACCATTCAGTGGACCATATAAAATTCTTCAAAAAATTTCAGATGTTAATTATGAAATTAACAAACCGAATGCGCATACCAAAGAAAAAACACAAACAGTTCATATATCTAAACTGAGGAAATATAATGTACCGAGCAACTTCAAGCTATCTCACGAGTGAAATAAGATTGTTGTTCATCGTTCAGCTAAAAGAAGAAAGAATGTTGAGTACATATGTTGAATTATGTAGAGAACTTACAAAAAGTATTGAGTGTTACATAATTTGACCTCAAACTACAATGTCATTTTAATTGTACTGTGTTTTTATTAGTAGCTGTAGTGTTATTGTATAGGTAATGTGTATAATGTTATAACATTTCAGAAGAGTGAAGAAAAAAAAAGGAAGAGGTTGCAGATAATTTCCCGTCTTCATTTTCCCCCCTTATTCAATCCTGTCGTATTCTTTGGGGGAGGGGGGATGTAATATGAAAAATCCTTTGCTAGGCCTTTTCCATATTAAGTTCTGTTCACTTATATGTCAGCGCGTATGAGTCACAGACATTATTTATTACACACTTAAATGCTTCTCACACCATATATGGCTATGTTCTGGGCTCAGATGAGATTCCCCTTAAAGTACCTACCAGACACTTTTTTTCCCTCCAGACTTAAGCCAGCCTCTGTCTGCGGTGCAAAGCCCAATAATATTTCGTTATTGCAATCTGCTCCTCCTATATAGATCACGTGAGATCACATGATCGAGGGATAATTATCTGTAATCTCTTAATGATATTCCCTATATAAAAATCGTGGCACAACTAAACAAGTTAGTTAAGAGAAGTTCCTGCTGTTATATTCCATGTAAAAATAAAGATGTGATTAGTGAATGTAGCTCTGTCCTCTTCCTACGTGGTAGATTATCACGCCACAACACTGCAACTTGCGAAAACAAGATTCGTAATAAGAACCGAGCGGCGGTTCTTACATATATATATATATATATATAATATATATATATATTTTTTTTTGAGCAATCACGATTGCTTATTGCTTTTATTTGACTGTTTTTGATGTCCTATCATTTTATTTTCCCACCGCCACCCTCTGCACCATCACCGTGGACACATGCAATTGCGCTGCCAAAGATAGCCTAAAATTGCATATTTCAAAGCTTAAAATTTTCGAATTCAGTATTCGACCATTAACGATTTTCTTAAGCTCCCCATAGTAGCTAAGCTACATTTTAAACTTTGATTTCGGAAAATTGTCTTGCGATGCACACCGATCCCCTAACGTCAACAAAGAAACACTAAAAGAGGTTTCGGTTTTGAAAAAAATAGGGAGCAAACCCAACCCGCCCTCTCCTCGCACGTAAATAAAAATTGAATGGAATTACGCTCTTTATGCGTAAATTTAGCATTTTCTCCATGTAGTCCTTTTCGCCCCTCCTTTTTTTTTTGCAAGTACATAGAAATTAATTAAGTCTTGTTTTCTTCAATTAAATTTCTAGTTTTACTTAATTTAAACACCATTGACAATTTAATGTATTAGCTATTTCACAACGAATGGGCGGCAAACACTGTAGCTACTAGTGATGGGCATAATCGAGTTCTCATAATCGAATCACTCGATTATTCAAGATCATTCGAGAACTCGATTACCACGAGTTCTCGATTATCGTATCTCGAGTTCTCGATTATCACTTCTCGAGTTCTCGAGCGATGAACTTCTCGAGTACTCGATTATCACTTTTCGAGTTCTCGAGCGAGGAACTTCTCGAGTACTCGATTATCACTTTTCGAGTTCTCGAGCGAGGAACTTCTCGAGTTCTCGATTATCACTTTCTGAGAACTCGAGCGATCAACTGCTCGAGTTCTCGATTGTCACTTTCCGAGTTCTCGAGCGATCAACTGCTCGAGATGTTGAGTTCTCGAGATATTGAGTTCTCGAGATGTCAATCCCTCGAGCAGTGTTATTCTTCGATCGATTTGATAATCGAATGAACCTCTCAATATAGTTGACTTCTGACAAGGGTGCCCACCTATTAAGGGGGGGGGGTCATGGCGCAGACTGTGCTATTGACATTTTTAGGGGGGGGGGTGTTTTAAGGGGTATTTTTCTCATTTGTTGGGGGGAGGTCTCTGCGATATTGAGGGTGGGGGGGGCCTTGGGTGCTCACCTCAGGGCGGGTGAGCACCCTTGCTTCTGAAGTGTTTTAGTTGCAGGGGCGGATCCGTCATTTAGGCGGTCAAAGGGCTGGCTTTGAAAAGTTAATGATTTTACTTATGAATGAGCATGGTTTTTTTCTGTCTTCCGAAAAAATTTGCATTGAAACCTTTTAACCCTTCCCTTAGAAAGACGGGCTGCGCTGAGGAACCCACAGGGGAGGTGGGTCATTGCGCAGACTGCGCCATTGAAATTCCTAATGGACGTTAGACTTTTTTAGGGAGTGTCCTTCTTGAGGGGGAGAGAGGATCCCTGATTTTAAAAAGTGTGCCAGCACACTTGAGGAATAGATCCCCTTGCGATCTAAATGGTATTACAATCAAATAATTGCCTTTCGAATGTTTCATTCGAATAGTTTTATAATCGAATGTATACTGTTGAATGCTTGATTATCAAATGATTCTTTGGGGATGCTTGGTAGTCTAATGATATGTTTTGAGCGAAAAGTGTTAATGAATAAACACATGGACGGGTCTGTTGTGTCTCCCGGTGGTGGAAGTAAAGGTTGAGGAGCTTATATAAGGTTCTAACTTGAGAGGCATTAAAATTATAGTTCAGGTAAAAAGAGGGAATACTTAAGTTGAAAACCTGAGGGGACGTCTTCCCCCTTACGTTCACCTTCGACTATACGATTGGGTAATGATACAAGTGTAATAGGCAATAACAAACGTTTTAGAGCCCAAATATACAGATCACTGCAGACACGTGTTTCGGGGTTTCAAAAAACCCTTTTTTCAACGCAAAATAGTGAGATTGTGAATGCAAGGACATTACTGGATGTCTTTACGGACCATTCATTAATTACGTAAGGGTCCCGTGGGGGTGGGGGTGGAAAAATGTCTGCATACTTTTGGGGGGAGAGGGGTTCAAACGCATTCTTAAGCAGTATTTTCCAAGCCGATGTTTTATTTGCGTCTAGAAAATAAAAACGTATTAGGATGACTTTTTTATTTGTTTTACGAAGAATTAATTATGTAAAACATAATAAAAGAATTGCACTATGTATGGCATGTTTTATTTTAAACTACTATCGCATCATATACAAAAAAATGTCGAAAACACATTCAGTCTAGATTCCAACTTTTTAGTAAATATTTCTTCACGCAAAAAGGGTTAATTTAATAATAGTGAATTAAATTTCGATTCCAGTGATATTAGATTAGTTATTTCATTATTTCTTAAAACGAAATGGAATCTTACGTAAGAATAGGGGGAGGGGTTTGAAAAACCTTACGTACCCTTACATGGGGGGAAGGGGTCAAAAATGGCCAAAATCATCCATATGTAACAAAGGAATGGCCCCTTATATGTAAAAGCTTACTATTTCGTTGAAAAAAGAGTACCTTAAAACTCCAAAACACGTTTCTGCAGTACTCTGTGTATTTGGGATACAAAACGTTTGTTATTTCATGTTACTTCTCGGCACAAAGATACTTAGTTATTTCTTAATAAAACAAGTGGTTAACTTCTCGTGTAATTCATCCCTATGGGTGCAAATAAGAGGGGAGGGGGGGGGAGTTTTGACGTAAACTGCGGGATTGTAATTTTTAGGGGATTTTGTCTCTTTTGGGGTATTGCTCTTGGGGGAAGAGCTTCATAGGTGGTGCTATTTGCTCTTGAAATGGATAGATTTGGAATGATTTTTAAAATCGAATGATTGCTTTTCTCTTGCTTTATTCGAATGGGGTAATAGTTGAATGTTTGGCTTCGAATTTTCGATAATTGAGAGATTCCTTAATAATCGAACGATATTTTTAGAACGAAAATTGTTAATTATCATATGAGCAGATTTATGGAGGGGCATGTGTTGTGTGAGTGACGGATACAATGGAGGGTCGTGGGGGTCATGACCCCCCCTGAACTCTCGAGAATAGTATCCGTACACATTGTGTTCAAATAATTTATGCATAAAATGCAAACGATTACAGTATCTTATCTTTTCAATACATCAATTATTTTTCAAAGAAAATATTTGAACTACTACTTTGTTTTATTGCTTATGAAATTAATTTGCAACGTTTATCCCCAATTATGTGCCTTATTCCTGACTGATTTGGGGCTTTTTATTGACCCCCAAAAAAGTTTCAGAATTTTTTCGTACTTAAAACGGGAATTTCGTTCATGGGGGAGATCTTTCTTCAGCATGACCCCCACCCCCCTTCAAATGGTTTTCTGTATCCGCCCCTGGTGTGAACGGTGGTGAAATCTTGAAGCAAAGGATAGAGAAACGCTTTCCATACTGTTTTGAACTTGACAGTTATTAAGATTAAATACGTACGTATGTACAATTTTTATTACAAAGTGAGGGATAATGATAATATGGGCAAGTCGTTGGGCGACACTAGCAGGTTTAAACTTGAGAGTTGTTAAACGTAAAAATATATTAAACCGGTATCAAAGGGCTTCCATATAGGGGGGGGGCAAGTGGGGGCTCAAGCCCCCTCCCCCTTCTTTGAAATTAGGACATCCTTGCTTTTAGTACTTTTTTTTTTTTTTTTTTTGCAAAAATGTAAAATCATTTCTTCTCCAGCACAATTAATCAATAATTTATTAAAAATATCAAATTTTAATAACTCTAATCTACTGAAATCGGTTTCTATGGGGGAAATATCCTATTAAACCATGGAGAAAATATCTGAGCCCCCCCCCCTTAAAATTTTGCATATGGGCGCCCTTGACCGGTATGGTACAAACCGTGTAATTGAAAATTTAATGTAGTCTTAGCCCTTTTTCGGATTATCGTTTCTTGGGGGATGGGGGATTGTCATAAAAAGCTCGCACAGGGGACGGACGGACACCCCTGTCATTCTATAAGGTTTTAGAATCAAATAATTGCTTCTCAAATGTGTCACCCCTGTCATTCTATAAAGTTATTGAATCAAATATTTGCTTCTGCTTTTTTTCTAATGGGGTTACTCAGAGAGCACACTTCGTTGAGTAAACGTTTTAAAGCGATTGTTATAACGCTGTGACAGCCATGTTAAAACGTTTATGAAATGTTTAAACGCAAGGGGTTTATAATTCAGTGGTGCCCCCCCCCCATGACGATGACACTCATCCCTCAAATGCGACGTTGAACCCCCTAAAATAAATTAAAGCCCGCTTAAGTTACCCTCTCCTCTTCAAAACTTCAATGGCGCGGTCTGCGCCATTTACCCCCCTCCCCCGCGCTTTCTCTTGTATAATATATTGTTTGTTGTGGAATGCTCGGTTATCGAGCATCTCGGATGATTTGAAAACCGAATACGTAATTTGCTTTTCAGAGAAACTTGACAATCAATTTTAACCTATTTGAGGACCAGCGCACGGAAAATGAAACGTAGCTACGGAACCTTAAGCTCCGAAATGGACCGTTGCGAGCCTAAGCATTTTCAGCAGTTTTGCCTCAACTTTACAAAAAAAAAAAAAAAAAAAAAAAAAACATAAAATCAGCACATTAATTGACTGAAAATTTTTAAGTTGAGTAAATAATATACTAATCAACATTTACGAAACTATAAGGAATATGACAAACAGAAGCGAGTAAAACAAGCAAAATACTTAAATTTAACTACCCACGCGAAAATAAATGCTACGCACACAAGAAGTCACAAATATCTTGCGTATGGAATTTCAAAAAAAAAAAAAAAACATTCTGTATAAAATGTAATTTTTATTTAAAAATTGGGCCGAAGAGTGGAAGCTAAAATTAATCCCACACGACAAACTTCAATATTTCTTTTTAATGCACTCAGAAACATTTCAACTTCACTCCCAACACTTTTACTGTTATTGCGTATTCCTAAAGTCGACGAATGAAAAATAAAAATAAAAAAGAGCGGATCAAGAAAGAAAAAAAATAATCATGAACTTCAAGCCACACTTGTACACTTTTCAATGCGCCGGGAATCCCAATCCTGTGGAAAACGAAATCAGAAATATTTTACCCTCCCTCCTCATGTATTAATCAGATAAATATACTCAACTACTCTCAACAAGATCAAAAAAAAAAAAAAAAGCAAAGCTATAAACTAGGAAAGAATGAGTACTTTTGCGCAGAGCAAACTATACTCGATTGCAAGCTTTCTTGGCTATGGAGAAATGAGCTGCGGCCAAGTGAAGGAAATAGTTCCTTGCGCTTTGCCAGATAATCGGGGGGAAATTACGCACTTTGCTTTAGAAATCGGATTAGTTAGTTAAACCGACGCAAAAGGGACATTTTTTTGTCATAATTTCTGTGAATCGTTAAATATTTTCAATTTTAAGAGCGGTGCAGCGCGGATCCATACATTCATTTGCAACTGAACGAACCAGCCAATCAGAGCTCACAAACAGTTGGCGATCTCCGGATATTCTGCGTTTGGCGCGATTTTGCTCAAGTGCTCCACTCTCGTTGAAGTATGCCAAAGCGGATTAATTCGCCAAGCAGGCAACTGCCAGTGCGGTGTCTTATCGGAGATCCTCCTTACAAACCTACAGGCGGTCTTTTCACTCAGTGTTTTTCCTCCGCGCTTAATGACGTCACTGACAAGTTAACTTGCAAGCTAGTATAGTCGAACCTGCATCCGCCAAGGATTGCGACCCCCTAAAACAAGTTTGCATTTCGAACTTTACCGGAGGGTAAGGGGACAAAAGGTGTATCGGCTAATTTTATCGGAAAACAACAAAAAACTAGACCCACTTAAATGTAAAAACTAGAATTTTTCATGGAATTTGGGGGGAGTGGTATTGATTCCCCTTCTAAAAGGGGTGTGTCAATACCCCCCCCCCCCCCAACTTAACCTAAAACTTCTCAAAGCCAGGAGGGTTCACCCCTTATTATGGTAGGCTAAATGTCACATTCCTATCTCGAGCACATCTCTGCCAAAACAACTCGGGAATTCAACTGAAGTCAAGGGAGTCCACCTCCCCCCTTTCGCAGGGCGATGGCGCACCCTCTCAAATGTTACGGAGCATCCGTCTAGAAAGAGCTCTCCCCCCCCTCCCGAAATGAGATTTAAAAAAAAACTCTAAAAAAACCGCTTCTAAAAATTTCGGTTTCGCAGGCTGCGCCATGGACCCCCTCCCCCTTTCGAAAATGAGATTAAAAAAACCCTCTCAAAAAACCGGCTCTAAAAATTTTAGTTGCACAGGCTGCGCCATGCCCCACCCCCTTTTAGTGGGCACCCCCGTAGCAGTTAACTCAATTTTGGAAAAGCTCAGAAAATGAACTACTCGAGTACTCGATTCAAGTGTCTCGAGATCTCGATTTGAAACATCTCGAGATCTCGATTCGGAAGATCTCGAGAAGTCAATCGCTCGAGTACTCGATTCGGAAGATCTCGATTATCAGAAGTACTCGATTCCCGAGATCTCGATTATGCCCATCACTAGTAGCTACGCCACTGCTTGTTTGAGATTTCAATCCTTTTGCATCCTGACAATATTTCAGTTGCTTAGAAAGTTAAGTATTTTATTATATGCTACCGTAAATCTATGCATTTAGTAATTTATTTGTAAAGATTATTTTAATTGCTCTATCATGCCACGTAAAATTAACCAAAAAAAGGACTTGACACCTAGGTTCGGAATTTTATAAAATTTTGTAATAAAAAAAAAATCTGTTTGAAACGATTTTGATTTCGGGGATTTGTGCAAAAGGTCATAGGTTGCTTGTGTATGCAATGCTTGAAGTACTTGCAGAACAATTTTGGTCCAATTATTTTTCGTTGCAGATCATAGTTTAGTATTCTGCTTTGGGGCTGACGAGTTTACAAGTTCCCTACCGACAACAGAAAACTAAGCAAGGTTCAAATTAATGGTAAGAATAAAATAATTGATGTCCAAATGGAGAAATTAGAGTAAATTAAAAAGAGAGCTTTACAGGAGAGGATGCAAACTGATTTCGAAACGCTTAAATGGTCGGGATAGGCGAGTAAGAAGCTTAAAGGGGATATCACACGAGAGAAATTACAGGACATCGCAACCGCAATAGCAACCGTAACGCTATCCGCAACTGGTTTTTCTACTCACTTCCACAAACGATTGCTCCAAAATTCTCGTGTGCTATGGAAATTTGCAGTTGCTCGTATAGGGGCAAACTTTTTCCTCCGCTAGAAAAAAATTGCCTTTAATTCTGAGCAAGTTACGAAGGAACCAATCAGGGCGCTGGGATTTCGCGACGTCAGGCAGCGTCACTGTAAAATACATTTGCAATCGTGGCGACAGCAATGTGGGGATTCCTTTTTATTGTTCTATTTATTTTATGTTTCAAAAATTTTCAGTTACACTTTAAAAAACGGATGAGCGACATTTAATCTTTGGTTTTGCATCTGATTTTGAATTTAAATTGCTACTTATATGTTAGTCAACATCAGTGCGAATTTTATGCATTTCTTAATTTATATTAGTGTTTTTCGTTTCATTAGGTTTTTGAAAATTGTTTTGCACAAATGTTACAATGGGGTCGTTTCTAAAATTTTAAACGTATTTTTTTCTGAAAGAGCATGTTTAAAAACATAGGATCTGACCATTTTTTAAATAATTTGTTTTTGTTTAATATTTTTAAAAAATTACTTAAATCGTGGCGCTTTCATTGTTTACATTTCTGTCGTGTGACGTCACGAATGATGAAATGCCATTCGTGTTGACATTCACAGAGCAAAATATTTTATTCGCATCTTTACTCACGCGTATTTGTAACGTCATCAAGACCGCGCTTTGTTTGACAAATCGGACATAAAAAATAACGGTTGGGAAAATGAAAGTATTTTTGGGTCCAAGTTATTATTATTATTATTATTATTATTATTTGTTTATTCTATCAATTTCAGTGATAAAAGTACTACTTTTGACTGGAGGAAGCCACCCCATTCTGATACTTGAACAATTACAGTAAATTTTTTCCTTGAAAAAGTTACGTGAAAATTCCTTTTTAAAAATCATAGCATTGAAGCTGTACTTTTCTTTTTTAATTCAAACTGATGGGTACATACAGTATGTACCATTTGAAAATACTTAAAATGTAGGAGAATGTGAGGCAAAGTGAAATAATGAAATATTTACTCTACTTTTAGCTCCACCTATTTAGTAATATTTTGACTGTGTAGTAACACATGTACTCTATTCCAGTCAAGAAAAATAATCCCTCTGAAAATCAAAGAATATGATAATACAAAGAATTTTTTAAAAATGATACGCACATTGTAATATTTTGTTGAGATGTCAAAAATTATGTTTGGCATTATTAAATGATAAAGTTATTTTTATTAGCATTTGAAATATTGATTGAGACGTACTAATATTCAATGCAGTGTTAATTTGCTCATTATTAAGCTTATTTGTATTATAAATGCTAGTATAGCTTGTATAAATGTGCATCATCGTTTCATTACATTTTTTTAAAGCGTCACTTTATTTTTAAATGTCTGGAACTATTTTAATAAACTCGGCCTCAGATTTTCCTGTGTGCAATATGTATCTAGTGGCGTTAAATTTGAGTAGGTTAAAGTGTTAGCACATCTCCAATATATTTATGAACTCGAAGTTTAAAAAAATGCTTATGAAAGGCCTATTGATCAGAGTTTGCTGGCTTTTTTTTATTTGTCATGTTTGTTTTTAGCTATGAATTTAGGTATAATTTGTTAGAATTAAAATTTCTTCTTACCTGTCAATAAGTGACTAATAAGTCCTATCTAAAATTAAGATTTAATTTAGTAGTTATGGGAAAAAATAAGCCTAGAGAAGTCATATATTCTGTATGTCTTCTTTAAATGTAACAAGAGTATTACTTTAAATCAAACATTCAATTAATAGTAATAAAAGTTTTCTGTTTTTCTGAAATTTTCACCATAAGTTCTACAAATTAATGTTAAAACTCAAATATGAATTTAACAGGAGGAGCTTTGGTGACTGCATGAAATAATAATTGATGCTCTAGCTCTGAAATCAATCATTGCCTTGATCATTTCCTTTTTTTTTTTTTTTTTGCCATCTTTTCACAAATCCACATACAATTAAAGCTGCAAGAGCTGCATTAAGTATTCGATTACTAATTTCATCCATAAGTGTCGAATTAACGCGACGCAGCGTGATAACCAAATGCGGAATTGACGAAAAGCGATGAACAAGCGCAAGCACATGGATATACACTAAAAAATGGTAGCCCCCGTTGTGAGCAAATCGAGCAACCGTCCGAGCAACCGGCAGTAACCCTGTAGGCAACTTCCCGCCCGAAAAACCAGTTCCAGATAGCGTTGACGGTTCCTATTGCGGTTGCGATGTCCCGTAATTTCTCTCGTGTGATATCCCCTTAAGTTGCGGGAAAAAAAATTAAGCATTATAGGTTTCCTTCAAGTACAGTTATAAAAAAACATCTAACATTTCACGATTCGTTTTTCAGAGGAAGAATTTTGCGACAGGTCTATTGCTAAGCGAAAAATACTATGAAGGATTCGATTATCAACGAAATATTGTGTGAACAGATTGTGTATTTTATCAGATAAAATATTCAGTGAAAAGTTTGTTTTGCGATAAAATCTTTGTGAAGGGTCTCCTCCACAAAAGGCAGTTTAAATCCTCCTAAAAAAAAATTTAATTTTTCAGATATTTTTGGGAACACCTACAAAATTTTAGGAGACAATTTGCAAATGATTTGAGACTTTAGTGTAGGAGAAAGACCAAAGTGCAGAGATACAGCCGGATCTCATTTTAACCAAGTCCAAGGGTTAAAGTCAAAACCATTTAGCCGCAACAAATTGTCACACAACACTTGTATGACAAATGTGTGCCTGGTTCATATTTATTTTTTGTAAGGGAAAACCCAAGACCTCGCTAAAACGGGATTCGACTGCGATACCTTTTTTTTTTTAAATTGAAACCAGACATTTTCCCAAACAAAGTTTATTAAAAGTATTAATTCCAAGTTTGTTTACTACTTGCAATGTCACTTACAAATATGATAAAAAGTTAAAATCCTGCAAAAGAATTGCATAGTCAAGTTAAAGAGACTGAATTTTTATTTCAGTTCCATTTCAAGGAGTTTTGGGAGCTGTGCCTTTCTTTCCAATGAGCGATTTATGAATGTGAGGAATGACACCACCACCAGCTATGGTAGCCTTTATGAGAGAGTCGAGTTCTTCATCCCCACGAATAGCCAACTGTAGATGGCGAGGGGTTATTCTTTTCACTTTCAAATCTTTACTGGCATTTCCTGCTAATTCCAAGACCTAAACAAAAAAAAAAAAAAAAAAAAAAAAAAAAAAAAAATCACTGTTTGTCATTAAATAAAGGAATTCAGACATCGAATATTAAATTTGTAATTTAGAAGTAAAAACGAACATTGAATCAATTTCAAGAAGTATGAATCAAGTATATCAATCTTGAGATGAGAAATAAACTAGTATGTTGTTGCCATTACAAAACTTTCTTCTATATCTTTCTTATAAACTGTTCCCTCCCCAAGCTTTATTTATTATTGCATTTATTTTTATTCGCACAAAACAGCCTCCATGGAGGGATTGACGCCAAAGTTGAACCAACGCCTATTTACATATAGGTTCACATTTATTCCAAATTGCATCTAGAACGTAGCATTACTCAGGGTTGCCACGGAAGTTCAAGAATGAAATTCCCTGACATTTTCAGGTGGTTTTGAGAAAAATTCCAGGTTATCGATCTCCACCTTCATTTTGCAACATTAATATATACATCTCAAATTTTGATAAAATTTACCTCATTTTCAAACTTTACAAACAATGGTTACCAAATTTAATTTATTCAAGCTGAAATAATCAAAAATATGTACTAAGGGTGGTTCAATTTTTTTTTTCTCTTAGCTCGAGTCCCAAGACACCCCTTATTTTTTTTAGACTTACTAATAGTATTGGTTTTACTAATAGTAAAAGTTTTAGCTTTTTACTCAAATTTTAAGAGGGTGCTCAATGACCCCTTAATTTAACAATAGCTCTAGCATAGAAAAAGTCACAAATTTAGAAACATTTAATTTCCCCAACTGTTTTATTTTTTAATGTAAGTAATTATTTTATTGCAATGAATATGCATATAACTTGTGTAGATTATAGTATGTAACATTGTTTTTTCAGTTCAATGTATTTTTTTAACCCCCTCCTCATACTTATGAAGTTTAAGGGAGGGGAGGTCGAGCACCCTCTTTCAGTTGGAATAGGAAGTTAAAATTCTTCCAGTATTTTACTATCCACAAGACTAAAAACACTGAGTAGTGTCCTGTTTTCTAGGAGAAATCTTTTTTATAAAGTGTATTTTTGAACTACCCTAATGTACTAACACAAGTGAAGCAAATCACTATAATAAACAATGTAAATGTAGCATATCTAATTTTCAATAGCGAGGAGCCACTGCCTTACATCAAGTGAAAGAACAGCAAAATTAACAATTGTGACATCACAAAAATAAAGTTAATTGCTAAAATAATCTGAACTAAAAACTTATGAAACCTAAACTTTTTCAATTATTGCCTTCTACCCCTCCAATCCATTGAACTCAAAGCGCTTTTAGACTTTGGCCTGTAAAAAAATCATGCATCTTTTAGCTTCACATATTTCCCCTGTTTGTTGCTCATAAAACAGGGGTGCTCCCCCCCCCCAATAATTCTGAACGCCTTAGCACTTTTATTTTTAACCCTCTTTTTTATTTAATTTTTTACCTATTTATTTATTTTTAATTATTATTGTTTTGAAAGAAAAGTGTGCTCGCTCCCCAATAAAATACACACACACAGATGAAAATAATAAAGTAAAATAATATGAGTAAATAATTTGAATAAAAAATAAAGTAAAATAAATAAAAAAATCCCTCCCCGCCCCCGAAAAATTTTTTGATGGTGCAGCTTGCGCCATAATCACTCCTGTGGGCACCCTGTCATAAAGTTAAATTTTGAGCATTGATCAGAAACTTCTCTGATGTGCAGATTTTTTTTTTAATCGGATTATTTTTATTTTGAAAGAAAGAAGCGCATTGGAAGTCTTTAAAGATCACTACCAAAATACTAAAAGATTAGCGATACTTCTGTAAAAAATAAACTTTCTAAGTTTAAAATTGTCTAATGAACTAAATTTACAGAACAAAATTGTTTAGAATAATACGATTTCATCAATTGATTTAAAGAAATAATATAAAATATGAAAAGATGATTGCAGCTCATTAAAAACTTCAGTCGCTCTCGCAGACAAAACAATGTACTGTGCATCATAACAACTTCAGAACTGCCGAGTTTAAACCACGGAGTAGGAAGAAGGAGGGAAATGTCCTACAGGTTTGCTACTGTAAAAGTGGCAACGATTGTTCACTTTTTTTAGAGAGCGCTGTCAGTGAACCGCTCCCGAACCGCTCCCGTCAATCGCAGCAGATCAATGTAAATGATGCTAAGTTTCTCATTTTTTAGAGGCAACTATTAAAGCAAAAAAAGAAAGAAACTACTGGAAATTGGTTGTAAGAAAGGGCTAATATAGTGGACGATGTACGGTTTTCGTCCACAGGAAGTTTGCACAGTATTTTAATGAAAAAATTAATTTTATTTTTCATCACCAACTTGCCGAATTCGTCTGCTATTAATATTGCGCTGTGCGATGTTCTTTTTTAACGAGTTGGAATGTTTCTATTCCTGTAAATAATTGACGAAATGAGAATAAACAGCAAGTTTTCCACTGTTTCAATAATTTAATTTACAATCATCAACTTCAAATGCATTTAGAAAATATATTATACGAAAACCTAAATATAAGCGTAGCAAAAAATTATTCAATAAGACAAATGTACACCTGCCAGACATCCCGATTTTCAGAAAAAATCCCGGTATCCAGGCTGGTCAACTTCACGTCCCAATAAAAAAAAAAATGTTCATACAGGGTTCATACTCAATTTGGATAAAAATTTCATGACTTCATAAAATTCGAATGACATTGTTACACGAAGAGAACAGGATTATTTAATGTAAAACTTGACAATTTCCTGAAATGGGCATTAGAAAAACTGTTACATGAGTGCCACTACCTCATTGAAGCACTTGCTTGTGACTGAAAAAATATTAGTGCACACTGCAGAAGCTAATAAATTATTCTTATTTGTCTTTATCTTATAAATTCAAGCAAAATAAAAAATTTAGTGAATGCAATCACACATGTAACTTGACAGTGTATGCGTTCATTAAAGTAAAGCCACGTTTTTAATAAATTCATTTTTCTAAACCAGATATTTCAGCTGGCCGCAAGGATCAGTTTTGCAAACTGTATGTTGGGCACTATTGTTTTAGAATATTAGAATTCCCCTATTTCTATATTCTATTGCCTGATTAAAGTCGTCATTTTCTAAAGCCTTCAACATATTAAGATAAACTTCGGTAAATTTAATAATGAACTTTTTACAAGTAGTTAAAACAAACTCTGACGCAATTGAATTATACTTTGAGGGGGCATGGCAAAAATCAAGAATGTGCAAGTCCACTAATATATAGAATACAATATAAAAGTGCTGAAAATAATGATGAATTAAATTAGCGACACCTCCAGTAGTAAAATCGCATTACAAAAACGAGCTGATGTGTGCATCACACAACTTCCTTTTATTCCAATTTAATATCATTTCCCCATTACTGGCAATTTAATGCGATTCAATAGTAGACTTCCTAAATATCACCAAATTGAACGCCTAAATCGCCAAAAGTGGCCAAATTGAAACAGAAAAAAAAAAGCCAAATTTGTCACCAAGTTGGCGACCAAAAGACTGGCAATATCGCCACGCCAAGTGTCCGCCAAATTATAACACCACTTGAGTTTACTTGCAAATTAACAATGATTTCCCCCCCAAAAAGGGGCAAAAGACCCCTTTAGAAACATCCGAATGCAACCAAAAGGGGAGGTGCACAACTAGACCCCACTAGGAGTCTACCTATAAAAAAAATTGGGGAAAATGAAGTTCATAAATAGCCTATTGTCATGGGGAAATTCCTAAAAACAGCAATCAAGACTGAAAGTAAGTGGTTTCAATGCAATCTTTAAGATTGATACGAGACAACTGTACAGTAAAAGCTAATCTTCATTCATGTAACCGGAATAATTTTTAAAAATTATTCTTTTGCATCCCAATTACAAGAATGGGAGAAAAAAAAATGGCGAATTTTTCCCAAAACACCAAGTTTTGAACTGCACACATTTTTCTTGTTAATTTGCATATGAATACTTGCATTTTATACAAAAGCACTTTAGCATTGTTCTCTTTCTGATGGGCTATTTGGATTTGCAAAAGTTAGGTATTAATCAATTGCGCCATTTTCAAAATGGTGCAATTTTAAAAATAGCATAAAAGCCAAATCAGATATTGTGAAAGAGTCAAAATCAAGTAAAATATACTAATTTAAGATTGCTAATGAGCTATTTCCACACTCATGCGAGAGAATGGTTCAATTTTGCGATCGCGATTTTTGCGTTGGGTTCATTCACTTGCAATTTTTTCTTCTATTTCTGTGTAATCGCCAATGATAATTGATAATTCATGATTGCGGGGAGGGGGCTCTGTTCAATATTTTCACCTACAAAAAATTCCAGGAAAACAAAGGTTAATTGAGTACTTTCTACTTGATCAGAGGTACTTGTTTAGTATTTTATGGTAAAATCCAACATATATATAATTAAATTTTGAGTTATAATCTCATTGTAAATGACCAAATAGTTTCTCACACAACTAAGTCTTGCAAGTGTATTATTTGAAAATAATTTTACAATGATAATCACAAGAAATAAAGGCAAACGGCCAACTTAGTTTATTTCACAACTTTTTAAAATCACTGTGTGGTTAGTTTTTTCTCCCCAAGCATAAATATTTTTATATTATTCATTTGTACAGTAATATTTTCTGCTAAAAATTTAAGGGACTGTTTTTCCACCAAAGGACCCAAATCTGTTTCGTTAATGGGTTCCTGAGACCCAGGTTACGGATTTGTTGAGCGTGAACACGGATGCTTTGTTAAGAGGTAAACAAATTAACTAATATAAATACCTCGGCAGTTAAGTATTCCAAAATCGCAGCACTATACACTGCTGCTGTTGCTCCCACTCTGCCATGACTGGTAGTACGGTGTTTTAAGTGACGATGGATTCTTCCAACTGGAAACTAAAAAATTAAAAAATATTGTCAAGGAGAAAAAAAAAACTTAGCAGCACAACAAATTAACACTTTCAGTTAAAAAAATTCAGACTTTTCCTGTTTAAAAAATTCCAGGTTACTCTTTTCATTCAAAATTAAGTTACAATATTTTCAAAATAATTAAAATTGTTTAAAGTAGCAATGCAAAAGAACTGAAATTTCCCCCTTAGATTTAGAAAAAAAAAGGAATTTTTTTTCTTTCTCTGAAAATTCAAGTTTGGACAGCAATCTTTTGGCATCTGCTTTTGACTTACAATATTTCTTCTTACTTTCTTATTAGTAAATAAGACAAGTGATCCAAACAGGATGAAAATAATGAACCGGCATGGCTGTGTGAGCTAACACAACACTGTTAATATATTACAGTACACCTGAAAGTTCTCCCACATATTTTTGTATCTATATAGCACAGAGGCGGATCTAGAACCGAGCAAGGGGGTCCAAGTGGGAGGCACCATTTCAGAGGGTCTTTTTCGTCGTTTTTGTGGATACTCTCAATCTTAGTAGGAGCATCGCTCTCGGAAGGACATACACCATTGCTTAAACAAAATGAAATTCTCTACAAGGGGTCATTCTCCCGAAAAATTTAGGACTTCAAAAACTTTTTTATTTTAAATAAACTTATATAGTATACTAAAGAATATAAATAATTTCGTGAACATTTCAAGGGTCTGAAATCACTTATGCACCTCAGATGGATATAAAGCTACAAATTACCGCCCCCATGACCAGAGCTTAGACGGAATCGCAAACAAGCACCGAAAATGTCAATTATGGCATCCAGAGATTGCAGCTGCGTTTTAGCTTCATGAGTCTGGAATAGCTAAAACCATGCTCAGGCAAAAACCTCTTAAAGCTGAGTCACAGTGGTAGATAAAAATACATTGCATAACAGCTAAGATGTGAGCAAACATGGTATGGCTCCCTATCGAAAAAATGAAGATAAAAGCTAGAGTATAAACATTATACCCCAGCTACTGCTAGAGAAAGTAAAAAGAAGCGGATGTGTGAAACGGGTCAAGCCCTTCGGTAGAAATTTTTAAAAATAAGTCAAAAACACAATTTTCGGAACGTTTTGGCGGTAAAATTGGGCGAGATGGGGTTTGAGGCTCCTTTGAGTACTTACCCTTACTATAGTCGATTTAAAAGCTTGCTTTAGCGATATGGGAATCTAATCGCTCTTGCCAGAAATTTGGACAAATGGTTAAAAACGTAATTTTAAACTATCTGTGATAGCAGAAAAACATGAAATACACCGCCAGCTCAGTCATTTCCAGCAGAGGACTGCCGATTTCGTGCTTTAGCCCTGGCTAATGGGCGGTAATTTACTGAATATCTGCGATAGTCCAGGGCAGGCCCGGATCTACGTACAAGGGCCCTAGAGATTATGTTGCAGGGGGGCCCAAAATTTATAGATCCGAGTCTGGTCCAGCTCTCTGAAAGCTTCCCCTCTAGAACTCGGCAAATCAAGCTTATAGACTATCTTTGGGGACACTAGGAGAGAAATTCTCTGGTGACTTCCTTGAAAGTTTTTCAAAATTAGAGTCTTTAAGGAGTTTTTGCAACTTCTGGTGAATTTACATTACTAAGCGGCTCTCCTCCGGAAGTCTTTTGACATTGAACACTCTAATTTAGGCTATAACTGGTGACGTTTAAGAAATGAAGAGGGTTTGGAGATCCTCTTTGGAAAAGTTTCGTCAGTGAAGTCTCGAAGACAATTCTAGTCTATGATTGATTAAGTTTAGAAAAGGGAATTTTTAGAGGCTCTCTATGAAAATATTTTAACAACTAAGTTTTCAAAAGGCTGTCCTTGGTAATGTTTAGTTTGAGAAATGAAAAAAGCTCACGGGCTGTCTCTGGAAGTTTTTTGACCCTAAAGATCGAAAAAAACTGAACTGTATGCAGGGTTGGCAAAAACCAGTTTTTTTTTAAAAGCCCATGGACCTAGGATTTTTTGGTTTTTTAAAAATCAAACAACTAAAGCTGGTATTTTTTTTTTTGTCTTTTTTAGGGAAAATGTGGGGTACTTGTAGCATATTGTAGCGTAAGTATATGGACAAAGCACAAAAATTTACTTGGGGTAAAAAAGCTGGAAAATTCAGCGTTTTCTGAAAAAAAAGTATAAAAGACGACAAAATCCAAGAATGGTGAAGTTTCAGATTTTAGTTTTCATGATTACCAACAGTTAAGGCAAAGTTACTTCTCGAGTGATAAAATCTATTGTTCGTTTTTAATTACTACATTTTTTTTGCATTTTACTTTATTGTATTTCATTTTGTTATGCAAAACAACTGTAGAACCTCAAGTAGTTTAAATCCATTTTTACTGATTTCCAGCTTAATCAAGAAATGTCTTTAAATTTTATGTTGCCTGTTTTTCTATTTCTGTGTACAGAATAAGATATATTAAACTTTTTCGTAAGATAATGAAAATACTGTACATCCAATTCTGTTTGACCGTTTGTAACACCTGTTCATTTCTAAAAAATATACCTTGTTTATTCGAGATTTGTGGGTTTGCAGAAAATTCAAATGAGAGCCCTTTAGCTAGAGTAGTTTCTTCTGTACAATCTACAAATATTGAGAAAATCAGACGTGACAGGACTTAAGTCAAGATAATGAGTTATTTATTGACCAGTTAAAGAAAAAAGTCCATTATATTTATTTAAAATCTTTGAAGTATATTTTTAATCCAGTTAAGAGTTGAGAAATACTATTAAAGCTCAAAATTCATTTTTTATGTCCATTGTCTGTGGTGAAGAACAAATAAAAAAGTTTAAAAATTGTAAAAGTATTTAAATTAATTATTTTTTTTAAAAAAATTCTCAGAAAATTTAAAAACCCAAAAGCGGGCTAAATGGATTTAAAAAAAATGTTTTTCAAAAAACCCATTGGGTTCATTCCGGCCAACCCCGATTGTATGCCTTCGTTGTCAACGTTAGGGGAATCTCCTAATGTCATAAAAGTGATGTCAGGTCTTTATTCCAGATTTTTTTCAAAATTAAGGTCCTAAAGATGCGACTTAAGGCTTAGGTTCTCTTGACTATATTTGCTTTCTTCCCTCCCGAAATCTCTTTCTCCCGAAGAATTTTCTAAAACTAAATTTAAAGCTATCTGTGCTGATACTAGGGAAAAGATGTTTCGGGACAACCCAGAAGAAGTTAAAGTCTTAGAAGAGCAGTTTTTGGCGATGTTAAGCATTCGGCTAAATTTAGAAATTGAAGTTTCAAACACAAAACTTATTTGATATCTTATAGTAATATTAGGGAAAGAGGGAGTGTTCAGAGATCTTCTCCAGTACCTTTTCAAAATCTTTAAAACGCATTTCAGGCTCTTAAACAATTCTAGAAGTCGTGTTGGGGTTCGGGGACAGCCTTTTGAAATGTTTCGATATTGATGTTCTGAAAACAATTTTAAATTACATTTTTATCCAAAGGGTTGTATCCAAAGGAGATGTTTCAAGCTTGAAGGCCTAAAAATGAATCTTTTTTAGTCGCAGGTGTTTGAAGACTATCGCAACAAAGAGTCTACATTAAAGCTAGAAAAGCAATATTAAGCTTTTTTTATGGTATTGTTAAGGTAAGGAGATTCGAGAGCTCTTCTCCATCCTAAAAATATATTTAAAGCTCACTTAGGGGATGATATATATAAGAGCAGTTTCACACCTGAAGAAGTTTATAAATTTCATTCTATGTTTGTATATAATGTAAACTAGAAAATTTTCTCCAGAAATATTCGAAAATAATGTACTGAAAATACAATTTTAAGTAATCTTTGATGACATAAGGGGGAAGCGGGGTTCACCTAACAAAATTTTCCGAATTTAGAGGCCTAATAGCAATTTTAGGCCCTTTGTAAAAGTATTGCAGTATTTAAAATCTCCGAAAATTCGGTTTTATCCAGTGTAAGTTCCGACCTCATTGGGAGGGGGCTATAGCCCCGATAGCCTGAGAAAGAAATAAAATATATTACTGTGTGAATTTTAAACAGACAACTTCAGATTAAAAAACCTTGACAGCATCAGGACGAAGCTATTTCCTCCAAGCCTTCCCATGCCATTGCGAATCACATTGTACGTTTTGTCTGAATGGGAGAGGGAGTTATAGTTCCCTTAGCCCCCCCCCCCATTATTAAGCCATAGTGAACATATTCAAATATAATGCATATTTAAATTCGGAAAAGTGTTGAAGTATTTGAAATTTTTGTTTCGTTTAGTTATTTCTGACCTCATGGAGGGAGGGGGGGGGGCTATATCCTCCTTAACCTGGGGAGGAAGTTATATATGGCTGGTTTAGTTTGAGGACAGTTCTCAATAGATGGGAACAAAAAGTTAACTTTGAGCAATTTCAAAAATTTTCAAATTCGACATCAATTTTGCTTTTATTCTATGGTATGCATACCTAGAACACAATATATGAATATGAAAATACGGCAGGTTTTTGTAAAAATTGTTAATTAGCAAATTAAATCAGCAGTCTGTAGGTAACAGATTTTGGACATTGTTGTCCTGTAGGCAACGGATTTTGGACATCATCATAATGTAAGTTTCACCATTTTTCATAATTGTTAATCTGATTTTTAACTTTTCTCAATGAAAATTTTATTTACTACTTTTTGAATTTTGCAATTTAATAAAGAGGATATTAATGAAGTACTTGAATGGCTATACATATTGCTCTTTACATGTAATAAAGTTTTGGAATGATTTTGAAGAAGTTGATGAAAGGTAAAAAAAAACTTCATGGAAATAACTACACAAACTCTTAGTTTGATTTATTGGGACAAATAAGGAATAAAAATGGAGACAAATAGGACATATACATTTTTAAAGGAAAAAATAAACAAAATATACTTTAAGAAAGAATAAAAAGTGACAGTTTTAATAATGAATAATTTTTCTAATGTCATAAGAATTAAAACGATGTCTAAAAAAATTATTGAAAAAAGAAATTCGTATTTCTATTTGGAGATCGTTAAATTATGTTTCTAAAAGAAAGAGAAAAAAAATCCTAAAATAATAAAAGCGGAAAAAAAATGCTAGCGCAGGTGATAAAGTCGTCAAAACTGGTGCAACTGACGATAAACTACCGAAACTACATTTGTCAAACTGGATTTCCCTTCTGGTAACCTTTAGCTTTTCGTATACTGTGTTGTAGCTAACGAAGGTTTGCTTGGCAATATTAGCGCAAAATGGCTTTTGTTACAATCATAACCAGCCATGTTTCCACTGTAATTTATGTATTGTGGAATGTGTAACGTATTAATTAGGCAAAATACCAATGGATTAAAGAAGATAACATAATAACCTTTTTATTGAGGTTAGAAGACAGTGGATCATCAAAAATTATGAATAAACGGACAGAATTATCGGCGTCAAGATCGTAACGCCATTTGGACATCTCACATGTATGTTTAAGAAAAATTACTTTTCTTCTAAGATACTGCATAAAAGCTTATGAAAACACTTTTAAACAATTAAAAATTGATTATAAGGATCGATAAATACCTTTAAAATTAAAACATCATATACTTAGTTCTCAAATAATAGCATTGTAAAGATTGTAACTTTTGGACATGCATCAAATTTCAAACTTACTTTTTTCTAAAATCGTTTACAAAGTAAATAATGTCTTTACTTTTGTTATTTGTGTAAAATATTAACAAAAAATTATTCAGTGTAAGATTCATATCTTTAATTTTTTTAAAACGTATGGAAATAATTTAAAAAACTTTTTAATGGTATATTTTCTCAGCTAACATTTTGGTATGTCCAAAATTGAGCCTTTTAGCAAAGAAAATATATTTTTAAGGGCACTTGAAGAGCATTTATAATTTATGTCAATTCTTATCTTTATACAGTATTATAATTTAACTCAAAAATTTTTGAATTAAAATGAAAGTTATTTGGTGTTGAAGCTTCAAAGTTGAGGTCTGTGTTTGCTCCCACCTTTTGAGAACTGCCCTTGAAAGTTAGATTAAAAAAGAAAACAATTGCAGAACGACACTATTTCTTCCAAGTCTTTCCATTCCATTGCAGATCACATTTTAATTCGTTTTAAGCTTTGACCAAATGGGAGGGGCTTAAGTCTCCTAGCCCCCCCCCGCCCCACTTCTATAAATATGCCTACTATATATAGTAGTTACATTTAAAATGTAATGCATATTTAAATTTGCAAATGTATTGCAGTATTAAAAATTCATTAATTAAAAAACAATAGGGGAACTGAATCCTCACCCCAGGGAGGGCCCCTGAATCACATCCTTCTTAAGGCACTCAAATAGTTCCTAAAGAAACATTTTAAATATTTTAGCATTGAAAAATTTTCAGAAGAGAACCCTGAATTCCCTAACTCTTAACGCACTCAAAAATAGCATTTCAATAATTCGTATGGAGACCTTTTCAGGGGAGAGAGTCCCCTCCCCTTAAACTCCTTCCCCTAAGTTCACTATATTAGACTTAAATTTTCAGTCCCCCTTCTTTCATCATTGAAGATTTAAGTTCTAAAATTTATTGAGAGAAAGCCTTTGAATTCCTTCTTCTTAAGTCCCTCAAAGATTACCTAAAGCCGAGTTCTTAATACTTCAGCTTTGAATTTTTTTCGGGGAAGGGGGATCCCAAACCCCCAAGACGGTCTAAAATTGCGCTTTAAAGAGTCCAGTTTTAGAATTTCGCCTAAAGAAAGCTCTTGACATTGCCAAAGACAGACTAAAAGCCTTAAGACTTCAATTACAAACTTTTTGGTAGAGGGTCCCAAATTCTTTCTCTTAAATTTAAGTATACCCTCAAATGGTTTTTAATACATCAGCTACCAAATATTGCCTAACTTAGCGTTTTTAAGTTAAGGTTTTACTCCAGGTTCTGATCTTTTTTAAAACCTCCCCCCCCCCCCCACTTTTGCATCATTACAGACAACCTCAACATTCGACTTTTAAGAGTTTGCAGAAGAAAAATTCCAAACCACTCCTAGCTTCAAAAATTACTTAATTCAGTTTTTTGATATTTTATTCTGGAGCTGTTGAGTAGCCCCCCCCCCCACCACTGGATTGTCCAAGATAAACGTTATTTATAATTTTAATTAAAATATTTCAATTTTTATAAAATTTGGACTATATCTAATTAAATTGGTCATTTGTCTAGTTGAAGGACTGGGATTGCAGGACAAATGAGTCTTTCTGCAAAATCATTTCAACTAAGACTTTGCAATAACTGGCAGAATTGTTGACTTGACAGACTGACCCCAGGAATTTCCATACCTTAGACCTCCTTTACCTTAAAATCCATCCTCCCAGCCCCGGCCACAAGGAACCATTTTATTATGCCGAAGACGGGAGCTTACGGATGAAAGGACATCCTATGAAAGCTTTTTTGTCAGATGTAAGCAAACTAGTATTCAAGGTCTGCCTGTATCAGGAAGAACTTCTCCATTTGTTCTCTACATGGCATTTAAATATCCATTCAACAAATGCTCCACAAGCCAAGTCTTAAATACAGCACCATAAAATTGGTCTTCTAACGCTATTGGGACATGCTCTGTGATTAGAGGTGCAGATTAGCGGTCGCCACTCGCCAATTGGCGACCAAAAATTTTCAATGGCTACCAAAGATTTCAGCACCGATCGCCACCGGGTGACCAAAGGGGAAAAAAAAATCCCCCCCAAGTTGAAGTTATCGATTGCACTGTGCTTTCGGATCTAGTTTTTCATGCTGTGGTAGTCGCTCGTCTAGACGTGACGTCACTTACTGACCTTCAAGAAAAGTTGAAATGTTGCCCCTCTCCTCCCTGATTCGTTGACCACTTCCCGTTTGCTACACCTACACTGCGTTCGGGGCTTTTAGAGCATTGTTCGGGGGAGGGGGTGAAAACTGACCCCCCCCCTGCGGTCCAGCAGACATGATCCCCGAACCCAATCAAGGTCAACATTGCAGCATCTGCAGTGCCTGATGAGGGGAAACGTAAATACGGCGGCGTAGCTAATTCTGATGACTTTTTAAAAGGTTGAAAATGACGAGTAGAGGTAGCTCAAAGAGAATAAAATTGGATACATCTTCCAAGACTTTATTTCAGTTCTTCAAAACGAAGACAACCAGCATCAAGTCGGTTCATTTTTCATCATTATCGAAAAAAAAATTTTTTTTTTGGAAAGATTACTGTAACGTGTGTGACAAACTAAACATGGCACCAAATACATTATTTTTCTGCTGTATAATACGCTATCGATTTAAAAATCAATTTTTAGAAGAACCAAACTACTTTAAAGTGGCCGACTTACACCGGTGTCATGAAACTTTTCAAGACTTGCTTCGCGAAAATCTGCTTCCCTTGTTCCTTTTACATCTTGCGAATATTTTAATACAATATATTTTTTTCAATCTGAAAATATTTTGACAGATGCAGCGTTAAATTAGCTTATTTAATGTTTAATTTTCATGACTTTATTTAGGGAGCCATATTAAATTTGAAATCTTACTTCGTGCGAAAAATTGCACTTCGTGATTTAGATTTCAATCTTTTTACACCTTGTAAATATTAAAAATATTTTTTAAAATCGGAAGTTATTTTGCGCAGGCTAAATTTAATTAGCTTATTTCGTGTTTGATTTCAATGAATGGATTTATTTTTGGATCCATGCTTCCTTTGTAATCGTACTTCGCGAGGAACTGCACCTCGTGGTTGAGTTTTCAATAGTATTGCATCTTGTTCATTTCTTAATATTTTTGACAAATGAAAGTTATTTTGACGTATACTACCTTAGATTAGCTTGGTCTATGTTCTATTTTAATAAAAGAATTAATTTTCGAAGCCATGCTTCCTTTGTAATCGTACTTTGCGGGGAATTGCACCTCGTGGTTGAGTTTTCAATCCCTTTGGATCTTGTACAGATTTTAATATTTTTGATAATCGGAAGTTATTTTGGCACAGGCTGCCTTAAATTAGCTTATTTTTATGTTTATTTTAAAGACTTTATTTATTTTTGGAATCGTGCTTTCTTTGTAATCGTACTTCGCGGATAACTATAACCACGTGGTTGAGTTTTAAATCCTTTTGCATCTTATACATATCTTAATATTTTTGACAGAAGAAAGTTATTTAGACGAATACAACCTTATATTAGTTGTTTTATGTTCTATTTTTATAAAAGAATTTATTTTGAAGCCATGCTTCCTTTGTAACCGCACTTCGTGGGGAGCTGCACCTCGTGGTTGAATTTTCAATCTTTTTGCATCTTGTACAATTATCTTTATATTTTTGATAAGTAAAAGTTATTTTAATGTGTGCTACCTTAGATTAGCTTGTTTCATGTTCCATTTTAATAAAAGAATTTATTTTTGGAGCCATGCTAACTTTGGAATCGCACTGAGGATAATTGCATCTTGTGCTTTAGATTTCCTTTTGCATCTTGTACCAACATATTTTAATTTTTTTGGCAGTCGGAAGTTGTCAGCTTATTTTAAGCTTTATTTTAATAAATAATAAATGCAATTATTTTCGGGAAACGTGCCGACATTGCACACCAGTTTTGCTAATCTTTTTGCATTTTTTAAATACTTCAGAAGTTTTGATAATTGAAAGTTATATTTTAATAACTAAAAAGTAATAAATCCTGTTCATATACTATTTTTACAAGCTTTATTTTAATCAATTTAATTTTATCCTAAAATATTAAATCTAAACATTTTTTTTTTGCTGTTGAATTTGAAATGCATTATTTTTTTAAACGATACTAAATGTCGTATGTTGATAGGCAGATTTATAGAGTAGTGGATAGCTACTTTATTAATTAGTTCAATTATAATTCAGACTTTTAAAATAACCATTTGTTCGCAAACTACAAATATTTTTCTAGTTTGCTTTTGTAATGTGGTTTTGAATTTTAAAATTTGGTCCTACAAATTTAAATTTGCAAATATGTTGGCTAGGGGGATTCCATGAAAAATGAAACCAGTAGGTCAAACAAATATTAGATTTTTAACTTAATGTGTTCCTCCATCCTATTTCAATCCAAATCATTCTCAGATTTCTTCAATGAGAGAAGGAAAATACTTACCAATCTTCACTGGTACTGATTTTTATTGTGCTAAGATTTTGAATACATATATAAAATATATGAGCAGTGAAGCAGAGTTTATACGTTTTTGAAGGGACGGTATGAAAAAAGTATATAAGGGGGAAAACGTACAATAGGTATGCATTAAAATTTATTGGATTCTGCAGGGACCAATTCAAAAAACGTATCAAAGATAAATGTATAAACGGTGCTTTTCTGTATATATATGTGTGTGGGTGTATGTTTGGCTACCAAAAATTTGAAGTGGCTACCAAAGTTTTTGGTGTTGGTAGCCACTGGCTACCAAAGAAAAATACCAGTCTACACCTCTATCTGTGATCACTGAGAATTGGAAAAATTTTAGGCTCTTGGGAAATTTAATCCACATGTTCCACCGAACACTATCTTCTCATACAGATAAATATAAAAAATCTTTCTGGGGTTAACTAAGAAGAAGACTTACCTATGTAAATATAAGGAAAAAAAAGGGGGACTCGAGCCTGTAACTTCCACAGTTGCAACACAGGTAGAACAATGATTTACAGAACAAAGTTTGGAGGAAAACGAGTACTATATATACTCCATAACTAAAATGCCCCGCTTTAAGTCTCAAGACAGTTCACGAAGCCGAATGTGTTACGATGATTTAAGACTTATAAAAATTCTATTACTCGAGGTTTAGAATGCAAAAATGCAATGGAGTTAAGAGTTCACTTTAAAACACAATTTCAAATAAAATTCTAGTTTTAGACAGCATAAAACTCATAACAAAGTACTAACCTGCAATCCAGCTCTAGCAGAACGGGAGACTGCCTTGGCTTTTGACTTTCCAGAATCTTTACCAGCTTTACCTCCAGCCTAAACATTGAAATATCCAAAAATTAACACATTATTATCAAAACCGAGTTTAAATATTAAGGTATACACAAAATTCTTACCATTTTAAAGAAAATCAAGTTCAAAGAAATACCAACGGTGACAACAGACGCTAATTTTTTATACAGTAACGATCGTATTCGCGGTAAAACTTAAAAATGGTTCATTATTATTGGATAGTAATATTGAGAATGGTGTTCTTCTTCAAGTACTTCATTGATCTAATTTGCATGGAGAAGCAGTTGCTTTAAAAGAAAAAATATAGGCTTATAAAAAAAGCAGCTTGAAATAGTTTTAAAATATACATTTTTTAAAGGCAGATGTAGCTATTTTGATACTAGAAAATGTTGTCCAAACAATAATTTAAAAGTCATCATTAAGTCCCATGCGAAAATTTGGAAAACTAATTAAAAAACTTATTAAATTTTTCATCAACGGATACCCTTAAATATTTTGCAAAAAAAAAGGGGGGGAGGGAGTTATAACGGTAAAAAAAAAATTGAACGTCTTTTAAATTGTTTTTGATTGTAACTGACGTTACTATAGAAACTTTATGAACAATAAGGTGCTTGGATTATGTGGAAAGCGAGATTCCTCGATGTTTAAAAATGGCTTTTTATGGCAACTCACAGCCGTTATTGACGAGCAAGGTGTTAATGGTTATTTTATTAACTTATCAAAAATCTTTTCTTCATTTTTGTTTTGCTAGTTTTGCTTGGAGCGTTCTTGGTCTAAAAAAAGTGATGCAAATAAATATGTATCTAATCATTTCAATTTTGTTTCCATTCCTCAAAAAACTGGACAGTGGGGATATTTCGATAATTGGGAATCTGGAATCTTTCTTCATTGGCGTCAATATTAAGCTCCTGCGCCTGCGTGAGAGGTATTTTTCTTTGCAAATCTAAATAAAGAGATAGGAAACATCTATTCTATAGGGTTGCTATAAGTCAGCAGGGTCACCAAAATAAAATTATTTATGCTAAAAATGAGACGACAGCGCCAGATTCCCAATTATCGAAATATCCCCTGGACATTTTAACAGCTCATGTTTTTTCGTTGCTGTCAGGGGCGCAACCAGAGAGAGGGGGGGGGCCGTGCCCCCCCCCCCAGAACACTAATTTGAACAATTTTTAAAAATACTCTTTCTTTTTTATTATTGGAACGAAGATGAACACGCTTTGAGAAAACGAAGTGTTTCCAAAGTAAGCAGGGATGATGAGAAGTCATTTAAAACTTCCCCCTCTTTCCTTTCCTTCATTTATTTTTTCTGTAGTTAGAAACTAATCTTTCATTACACTGCCTATTTCTTCGGCTACCGCAGAGCGATCGTTTTCAACATTGCGCCGTCTCAAGTCCTATTTAAGAAGCACAATGATGCAAGAATGCTTAAATAGATTAGCACAGCTTTCTATCAACAAAGATATAGTTGTAGAACCAGATGAAGTTATTCAAGAACTAACCAAGAAACAACGACGGTTAAACTTTGTATTGTAGACAATAAGACAAATTTATAAGTGTACATATGCAATGTGGATATTTAGGACTCATCAAGTGTAAGATATTTTATTGATTATTTTGTTGTATTTTTAAGTGATTTCATGCCTTTTTTTTTTCTTTCCTTGAATGATCTTAAAAATATGAATAGTTTAGAGCTTTTGGTGATAACAATTCTTGTGCATTTTGATTTATTTCATTAATATAGTAAACGAAGTAATAAGTATTGATTTCCATTTATTAATTTGAACATCTTACCACCATATTGTTGTTTCAAGTACTTTAAAGCTTATTCTTAACGTGATTTAAATTCTGGCATAAGAACAATTGGAATTTTTAATTAACAATCAGAAAACGAAATACTTTCTCATTAGTATAAGAAGAAATATTCATGTTTTACAAGAAGAATGAAACCTAAAATAAAATTCTCAACTACTCTAAAAAAATACCAATGAAGCTAATCGGCTCATCAGCAGAATGGTTCCTTTGCTACAACGGCAACCGGGGGGCACTAAAAGCATTTTTTTCTTGACGTCATCGGTTCTTTGTCTTGTTCCTAAGCTAAATTACCCACTTCCCCAGAAAACCCAAACAGGGACGAAATTCCAAGAAATTTAGACGGAACTAGACAAATGATAAGTACATTTCGATAGATTTTAAACAGGTATATTCTTAGAATTTGCATCTACTTCAATGATACAAGGGCAACCAATGTTTTGGAGACTGCAGAGAGGAATATTTTCGCACACTAGCGAAAAATTAAGAATTGCAATAAAGCTCTCGCCTTATACCCCTCTCATTTCATGCCCCCCTTCCCCCACCGTATAGTTAATTTATCAATTTTCCTTGAAAAAAAAAATTGTATGTTATATATTGTACAAGAGAAATATGTGTGCACATTTTTTCTTGTTCCATTTTTGAACTTGAGTATGATGCTTGTTTTCAGCACAAGGCATTTTTTTCTCCAATCATATATTTACACTTAGTCATTTTGGAGAGGGTCCAGACCCCCCCCCCCCCCCTCGCCTACTCCACTGTCCTCGGCTGGAATGACTGAGCTGATGGTGTATTTCAGAAGAGTTATGGTTTGGTGGTCAAGGCAATTTTTCAAAACTCATGGCATCACATTTTTTCCAAAGGTTTCATTGTCCCCCTCCCATAAACTTAAGTTCAGGACGTCCCTGTCTGTAATCTTCCAAGCTGAAATATTTTTCCTTTAAATATTTTAAAGCTAAGTTTTAGATTTAATTTGATATGGCAAATTAATAACATAAACTTTCATCTTTTACATTTATTCCTGGTTAGATAAAAAGTAAACAATTTGATAACGTACTGTCGAGCACCAAAAATTGACCAACCTAAAATCTGCCAAAGTCTAAAATCCACTTACAGAATTTCTCTTCATTCATCTATTTTTTTAGCATTTTAGGAGATAAATATGAAGCATTTTAAAGGCAATAAGTTGTGTTATTGAGCAAGACTAAAGGATCATTTATGCTATATATTATTAAAAAAACTTAAATTAGTTTTTAAAATTAAGTTTTCTAACCGTTTGAAAATTGAGCTGCAGATCTACTTTCAGAAATAGTTTCTCAGTTTTTATGATATTAATTTCATTGCATACATTTTTAATATCTAGTATTTTTCACCATGTATAGTTGCAATATTGAACTGAAAAAAATATGTGTTTTGTTTATTTTGTAAGTTTACTATTTTGCTTTAATAAAAAAAAAAAAGACCATTATTTTATGGCTCCAAAATTTGTCAAATATCAGTGTGGGATCTATGGTTTTTCCAAGCCAGAGCAAAAAATTAAAACTGCTGCCTTGCCCATCTTCCTTCAAGTTTTTATATTGAGTGTTAAACAAAAATAAAAATAAAATAAAATAAAATAAAATAAAAAAAAAACACTCAGAAATAGGGTGAACTTATCACCCCCAAGAAGTTGCTGCTTGGGTTAAGTGTTCCTGGCTATCCCCCCCCCCCTCCTTCCATCCCTCCACTGATTTCGCATTGCCAAAGTCTTAAATCTACAAAACCTCTGATTCCAAGCTGAACGGATTTTTGTATGGGATGTATTTGATGGGGGATGATGATTAATGGAATGTATCTGGGATAAAGTGAATTTGAAAAAGTGAATGTGTTAAAAACAAATTTAGTCATAATTCTTTGCATTCTTCTATTTCTACAGATCAGCACTTTTCCGTTAAAGGTATGCCACTCAGTTTGCCAACTTGTTTACCTTTTACCTTAGCGACAATAGAAAAAATATTCAGTAAATTACTGCCCATTAGCCAGGGCTAAAGCAAAAATACATGAAATACACCACCAGCTCCGTCATTTCCAGCCGTGCTTATCAGCACTCAGGTCTGGTCTGTGCTAGTTTTATATTAGCTACCAGTTTGTTTGGCACTCTTGGCTTCCTTAAGAGGTTTTCCATCTTCAGCTCAGTCACTTTCCTATGCTGGGCTGATGAGTGCTAATAAGCACGAAACTGCAGTCATCAGCTGGAAATGACTGAGCTGGCAGTGTATTTCATGAATAGAAAAAATGTTCAAAGCAGTTGAGGATGTCTGCAAGTACTATATATCAACCCTAGATTTTAGAAATTGAAGATGTTGAATGTCACTTACTGCAAAATTTTCAGTTTGCAATAGCGATAAAATATTTTAAATCGCCAAAATTAAAAAATGAGCCAAGTGACATAATATCTTTAACTGAAAAGTACCAACAAAGTGTATCACTAATTCAAGCTAACATTTCTTTTGTCATTTTCATAAGTTTTTTTTTTTTTTTTTTTTTTGAGGGGATTGGATTAACTTTATTGAAATTATAGTCAAAATTAATTTTGTACTCACAATGATGTGTTTCACATAAGTTTAAAGTATTGAGACTGCTTCTTCTTTGAAGGTGAAAAATGATTTTCATCGATCACAGAAATTGGTCATCAATGATGGACTTCTTATGGAACATGATGAAAAATGTAATAAGAAATTGAATTATGTATCAGACAGATTATCAAGAGGATCTACAGATTTTAGAAAACATGTAAGATATACAGCATTTCTCATATTTTCAGATTCATTTCTTTCAAATTAAATTCCATTAATTGTTTTCCATATGAAGTGTTGCTGATGAGTTGTGCTCAACCTGAGCATCTGAACTTTGTGACCATATTGAAGAGAAAACTGCTATTCATTGCATAATGATAAAAAAAATTCAGTTGAACTCGGTTAATACGAAATGCCAAAAATTCACGAATTTGTTCGTATTAACCTTTATTTGTAACAACCGTGAATAAGTAAAAAGAGAAAAAATAAAAAATGTGAATGTAAATTTAAAACAGAATTGCTTTGCAACTCATTTACAATGTCTATCTTTTCACAAATGGATAGTGCTTTTCTTTTTACGCTTGCCATCTTTAGCTTTTAATGGGTTACCAAATAAAGCAATATTCAGTTTATCAGTAACGTGTGACTGCCAGACAGGATAGATACAGCGTAGTTTTTTTGCACAAACTAGAGTAAGCTAAGCTTATTTACAGCATGAAATAACTTGCTTTATCGATATTCTAGAACAAACTAAATAGAAGGTTCGAAATTAGTGGAACAGTAATTTTTATTGTGTAAATTTTTTTTAGCCATAAAGGTGATAATGGGGGAACAGGTGGTTATACAAATACAAATACAAAAGTGACGACCAGCAACAGGCTCTGGGCCCAGCTAAACTGGTCCTAGTCAATTTACAATCCCCAGTGAAGATCAATGGCCCTCTTAAAACTATCTACTCCCTTGTTCATTACCACCTCTCATCTGTCCACTCGCTCATCTGTTCATTTATACCCAAATGAACAGATAAGACAGTTTTATCCCCAAGCAGACTGACCTGTCCAAAGCAAAATAGTTGTAATGAGCTTTAACTCCTTCAGAATAGCAGCGGCCTTGGCTACCACAATAGCTCAATTCAGCATAGAGTATTCCAGCCCCTAAAGAGCTAACAAGTATGCACTTGGAGTATGTGTTCAAGATTAAAAAGAGGCAAGGGATATAAAGGATAATTAATAGATAATGCCTGCGTTGACAGCAGTCTCATAGGCGTGGTGCGCATGGGGGTCACCAGGGGTACCGTGGTACCCCCATTAGCACATAAAAATGAAAGTGGATACAAAAGTGGCGAAAATTTTACATTTTTAGGTTCATTAATTTCTTACCTCGTAGGGTTTAAAAATGCTTTTTTACTCACAATATTTGAAAATTATCCTTAAGCGAGCAAGTATGGGAGCCTTTCCAAGCATAATTTCAACCTCCTGGTACAGTGGTACCCCCATTTCTGAAGCCCTGCACACGCCTATGAGCAGTTTCATTTTCACTTAAAATTTTCGGTGCCAACCTGAAAAGGTAGAATATCTGTCACTACTTAATGGCTAAAAGAAAAAGGTTGGAAGTTAAGGAATACATGGAGAGCTTTCTAAAGTGACCCAAAATTGTTGAAAAAAAAAAATTAAAGCACTGAATTGGGATTTTTTTCCTGGAAGAGGTCAGAAGTTTTGTCTTAACCGAAACTTTCATTTTGATCTACGTAATATCCCTGACATTTGTAATGTAATTAAATAGTAAACCAAACAAAATTAACAAGGTGCTTGTTTTAGCCATTATTCCATATGAACAGTGGTGGTATTAACAGAGTTCAAGAGAGAGAGTTATGAGGTTGTCCCATATAACGCAATTCTCTATAAACAGCACAACTTCTCAGAAGTAAACAATAGGTTTTGAAGTTAAAAAACTCCCTCTGTTTTGTCTTGCAAACATAAAAATTGTTAGGAAAATTAAATTTGAAACAGTTTTTCATCTTTCCATCTTCATTCAAAGTTTTAAAATGAAAATTAGTGTTCACAGTAAAAAGAAAATACCAGCAGATGGCTCTTGAAAATGCAGCTGTTATGCAAACCATGAAGCTAGCAGAAGTGCAGGATAATTCACTTTTTTTTTATTGTGAAACATATTTATTTGTGAATAACTAATTGTGATATTGCTGCTTTAATACTCATGGCAGATAAAACTCATTCTTTAGTGCTAATATATAGATATATTCTGAATATTAGTTTCAAAATTTGTGAAATGATCTATGTAACGCGAAATCCTGTATAACGCAAAAGCTCTGGTCCCAAGGTGTACATTATAACGATCTACTACTGTACACATAAACAATAATTTTTGTGTTAACTTTAAAAATAATACAGATATAAAACTGATGACCAGCAACTTTGGTCCTATTCAACGTATCAGTCCCCCATGTACATCAAGAAGCTTTTTAAAACTATTTATCTCATTCTAAGTGCTTCTTCCCATAAGCTTCCCCTAGTCGTCTGGTTAAACGAAATTCCAATGACAACAATAATTTTTTTTCCATGGCCACTGTGCTTTATGGACCTATTTCAAAACAATTTTTTATGATGTTACATCAAAGATTGTGAGTTTGTGCCCTAAAGGTCACATGATTTGCAGATTTATGCCAAAATATCACAGTCGCATTTTTTAAGATTGGTCATACCATGTTACAGCAAATGAAACAAGAATTAGACTTTAGACTTGATTTCTGCTGCAATAATAAGGATCCATGTAGAGTTTCATTCCCAAGTAAAGTCCCTGTTATTGTCGTATTGGTAATATATTTGCTTCAATAAGGCTTCCAAACCGCAGAAGGAATTTCGATAGGTACAGAACTTTGATTTAATGATACCCGATTCAACGATTTCCTCAATTTAATGATACATTTCACTGGTCTAGATTTGAATGTATTAAATGTCTACGCTCCTTAATTTAATGATATCCTTGATTTAACGATAACTTTTTTCAGTCAATTGACAGTCGTTAAATTGAGGTCATACTGTATATGTATATAATAACGATAGACTTGGGTGCTGTGAAGAAATCCTAATTCTTTAAAGGGTGCCGTAAGTCGGAAAAGTTTGATAACTCCTGTACTATACAACATTTTCTATTTTAATTAATTCAAAAAACTGTGTCATGTCTCCTCTAACTCTTCTTTGAACCCTTTCAATAAGTTAAGATCTTTCTTAAAATAAGATCAAAATTGAATAGCTTATTACCAGTGACGTTTTACCAGTGATGTTTTTTACATCAAATGTATATCATTTTAAATGCAATTTTGATTGATTGCTGTGCATCTTTTTATTTTAGCATGTATTTATTTTTTCTTGCAGCACACAAAATTGTAACTAATCAAAAAAATTACTAATGAATAGGTTTTAAGTTTTGATGCTTATTATCAAGATGCTCAAAAGACTACTCTTGACAAAGCTACTTTATGCAAAATTCTTTATTATTTGGATGATGATACAATTAAAGTCTGTGAGCCAGATTACTCTTCAAGAATACTCAATAGAGGTAATAATTTTAATACGCTTTTATTAGCTTCATCTGTATGTATGTATGTAACAGAATCTCTCAACTTTCACCTACTTCCTGTGATCAGATTCTTTTGAAATTCAGTATGTGATCTCAGTCTTGATAGCAATGCAATATTCTATAATCAAATTAATTAATTAACCATTAATTATTAATTCATTCTAATTTTAAGCAACCATTTTGCATGAATCCTTTAATGTGAGGGCAAAAAAAATGCTGGCATAACTTAGTATTATATACTGATAGAAAACCCTGCTTTTACAGCATCACATAATATTTGTTTGAATGTTCTAAAGTAATTAGAACATAAATTATAATTGTTTTACTAATTTCATGCTAAAATGTAGGTGAGCCTTCAATTGACAACTCATTGTTGATCACAGTCATTGTCAAACAATGCTTTTATTAAAATCTATCTCAAAGTTTTATAGTAACAAAAACATTATTTCCACACACGTACATTGATTTCTGGTATGGATTAGCTGGATTAGATAATTACTCGACAGGCAATTGATCGGAGCAATTGACTGTTTTAGAGCTTGACTCTTATTATTAATTATTCTTTTTGGAGTTCAAGAGATAGATCAAGGACGTAGCCCTTCCCAAAAGACCCCTGTCCTTTTTTCTCAGTTGTTGCATCTGGCATCAACAAAAATTTCCGAAAGTATAAGTTTTATAAAACCCAGCATTTTCCCCTTAATATTCCCATTAATCGGCAATTTTCTCAGCGCTTGAGTCAATTCAGAACACGAGAACCTCGTGCAACAACTGCAGGTTCCCAATTTTTGTCTCCCTTTTGCTGTGTCGCGTACTCCGACGGAAACCGGGAAATGTCCATTTGGTCTCTCTAACCAACTGGGTGGTGTGACCTTGAAATTCAGCCCCTCTCCTTTGGTCCATTAGATTGCCATCGGCAAAGTAAAAACAAGCATTTATTGCCACTTTCGCCGTTTCAGTCTCATTGACGTGGTTTTCTTCATTTCTTTCTCTTTTCTTTTTGGATTTTCGTGGATTTCATAGACGCATGTTGCACGAAAGACAGCCAGAGTAAGGTGCGTTCCTGTTGAATCAGTAATTGAATTCCAATTCTTTTCTGTTTTAACACGCAGCTTTTATCTGCGTCATACCTATAGGAAACATATCTTGAACAAAATTTTTGTATGCAAAAGAAAATTAAGTTTACCCAAACTAGGTAAGTTGCAGTGCTCCCTTTTAAAGTTTCTTAATAATACAAGCAATTTTACGTATTAATGTGTTTTGCCATTTAAAAACTAATTTTAGATTCTAAGCCAGCAGCGAAAAAAGAAATTCTACACATTTCAAATGTTTGAGGATGAGAAAAAATAATTATTGATTTTTTTTTTCATTTTAACTCTTTACATTTTTGGCATGGTTCATTTCAGATTCATTTTATATTTTGATAAAAAATTTATTTGAACTTTTAGATTATTTTTAACATCTCTCTCCTTTCTCAGTAACAAATTACCTAGATTTTTTACTGATGTTTTCCCCCAATATTTAAGCATGATCATGGAACATATTAAATGCCCAAAAAGAATTCGTGTTTGAGGTAAAATAAATGAATAAATAAAACTTGAAGTTGATGTAACAAACTTTTTGTGGTATCAAAATTTTATAGAAAAATAAAATTGAAAATTACTTGAATATTTTACTGTGATCAGTTTATGAAATTACAAGTTCGGCCATATTAACGCATGCAATAAGTAAGTTATTAGATATTATTACTTTTAATTCTTACTACCGTATTTTCGGGATTAAGCGCCGCGGCGCATACAAGAAAAAAAGTTTCAAAAATGTGGATGCGGCGCATATAATGGGAGCGGCGGGTATAGTGTTTTTTTTTTTTTCCCCGATCAAGTTTTAAAAAAAATCCGAGTTTGCAAAAAAGTTGAACATTTTACCAATAGATGGCGCCACACTTTTCCCTTTCGTTTTGCGAAATGAGCGACAAGCAAAGCAAAGAGGGGTAGCCATGAGGGGAGGTGAGTCAGCGATTGCTGGTGTTGCACCATAGAGAGAAACGCTAAACCACGTGAGCGCTGAATGACGTGAGCGGCGAGGAAGCCTCATCGAAGCGAAGGGGGACGGAGGGTCAAGGAAAGGAGCTTGTTAGCAAGACTAGCAGGGGAGGGGGGTGGAACTTCCAGTTTTCTAAAGGGGAATCACCCCTTTCAACAAAGTGGGTTGCTCGGGGTGGTCAAGTGACCTACTAATTGAAAACTTGTTTCTCCGTCTCCCATCCCCAATTTTATTCACTCACATCGTCGCTTTTGCTGTCGTTCGTGCGTTCTTTTCTTTCTTAAAGTTTTTACATCGAGTTTCATCTGAAATGGCTCCTACTAAACGACTTAAGAGTTACACTGCAGCTTTCAAGTTGGAAGTTATCGCTAAGGCTGAAGCGATCGGAAATCGTCCTGCTGCCCGGGAATTCGGAATTGATGAAAGATGTGTTCGGCGTTGGAGGTCCGAAAAATCAACGATCAAAGCGATGCCGAAGACAAAACGTGCCCGACGAGGAAGATCAGCTCACTGGCCGGATTTAGAACGGGACCTGAAGAAGTGGGTAGTGGAGCAGAGAGCTAAAGGAATTTCCGTTTCGACTGTCCGGATTCGAATAGAAGCCAGGTGCATCGCTGCTAATTTGAATATTTCCAACTTCAAAGGCAACGCGAATTGGTGCTTCAGATTCATGAAGCGGAATCATTTGTCCGTCAGGCAGCGAACAACTGTGGGGCAGAGTCTTCCAGCTGATTGGATGGAGCAGAAAAAAAAGTTTTTAGACTACGTCGAGAAGCTGAAGAAAGAAAACAACTTTCAGCCTCATCAGCTTATCAACATGGACGAAGTCCCTTTGACTTTCGACTGCCCTCCCAACAGGACTGTCACATCTACCGGTGAGAAGAGCGTCGCCATTACAACCACGGGGCATGAAAAAACATCATTCACGTGTGTTTTGGCTTGCACGGCTAGCGGAGAGAAGCTGAAGCCTATGCTGATTTTTAAGCGGAAAACGGTCCCGAAGGAGTCTTTCCCGTCCACCGTTGTCATCCGCTGCAACGAGAAGGGGTGGATGAATGAGGCCCTGATGTCAGACTGGTTTAACGAAGTTTGGAGAAAAAGGAAAGGCGCTTTTTTCCAACCAAGTGGAATGTTGATTATGGACTCCATGGCGGCGCACAAGACCGACCCTGTGAAGGAAGCGGCGCGGCAATGTTTGGCGTCCCTGGCCATCATACCAGGTGGGCTTACAAAAAAGTTGCAGCCCTTGGATTTGGCCCCCAATCACAGTTTTAAGAGCCACATGCGTCAACAATGGGAGTCCTGGATGGTGAACGGACTGCACGAATACACGAAAGGCGGCAACCTGAAGAAAGCGTCGTTCGCGGAAGTGGCGAAGTGGGTAGCTGCAGCTTGGAATGCGGTAAAGCCGAGCACCATAATTTCCGGCTTCACCGAGGCGGAGATCATTCCCCGAGTCCCGGATGTTGCTGCGGAGGACGATGGCTCCGATGACGAGGAAAACAGCCCGGAGCTCGATGCAGACTTTCTAGGACTATTTGCGTCCGACAGCGAGGACAGCGATTTCGAAGGATTTTGAATCGCCGATCCATAGTGGATGCGACCCACTGAAAAAAGCGTGCTTATAGTGGCGCCGACCACTTAAAAAAACGTGGAGCGCCATGAGGAGAAGGGTCCGCGTCCCGCGCTCTGGATAACCAACCAATGTCTCCTCCCAAAGTACGAAAATTTTAATTATAGTAATAATAATATAGTTATGTTAATTATATTCTTTTAAATTTTATTTTCATTTTATTGCAAGTTTCTGAACGTCTAAATTGCGCTTTTAAGTTGCGTTAAGTTGGATGCGGCGCTTATAGCGGGCGCGGCGCTTATAATGGGTGCGGCGCGTACATTAATTTTTTTTTTCCGGCGACGATAATTTTCGATGCGGCGCTTATACTGGGTGCGGCGCTTAATCCCGAAAATACGGTAAATTGTAATTCTATGATCCCAAAAGAAAAACAGTTGGTCAGTTTTTAATTGACGAAAAAATCTCTTATTCGATGTTGTTCCATAAAACATATTTGTATTTGCATCATTGGAATACATTTTCTGATCGTTATTCATTGGCTTTGTACTGAGGAGTTATTTCATTAGCATCTATGCATCCATCTTTAGTAAATTGTGAAGGTAGCATTAAACATAACAAAAAACAGGCATGTGCATTTAACTATAAATTACTAGGTGAAAATTACCTCTACCTGCGTTACAAGCAAAAAAACAAAAAAGGTGAATACGAGGTAAATTTTTTTGAGTTTTTCGTTTGTATATTGCTTTTTTTTATATTTTTAAACTCTTATTTTCTTCAAGCGAAAGATATTTGCTATTTTTTGCAATAAAGTTTTGCTGACATCGTATTAAAGGAAAAAAAAATCATTACCTGCGTTGTAAAATATGATATGTATTGTTGTTAAAATTAACAACATGTTGTTAAAATAAAATTACACAGATGCTTAATTTAATTCATTAAGTATACATTCGATTAATCGGCATGTAAAAGACCCCTTAGGTCGTTTGACTGTAAATGCTCTTGACAAAATTAAATTCCTTTTGCAGTTTCGCATCGAAGAGAGCTTAGGTGTCTCCATCTGGTGGAAATTGGGCATCAAATTTTCCTGGAACATTCACATCCATGCCTTAATGGTGGCATATGAATGACTGGATGCCATATCGTTGGTTCGCACTTGTTCCACAAAAATCTAAAGCCCTCTAACACAGCCCCATTAGAAAGAAAAAAATAATGATAAGAAACGACAATATGCCTTTTTCAATATTTAAAATTTTTTCAAACAGCCCTCACCCTTTGAGGAATAGTGACTTCATTTGAGAACCCCATTTATTTCTTGCTTTTCTTTTTTTTCAGCTTACTGAAATCACTGTGTCAGTTGGCTGAAGAAAAAAAAAATATGTATATATATAAATGGTTGCATCAAAGGAAGCCTCCATCCTTCAAAGAGTTAACAGTTTGTTCAAGCTTTTAATTGATGATTAGGAATGATAATTAGAAAACGGATAAGATTGGAAATATCATTCTATTTCGTATTATCAAAAAAATATTATAAATATAAATGAATAAAAACTAATTCAAGCTTTTTAAATGAAACCTCGTTAATATTTTCGTTGAGAGAGTTGTGGGATTTTGCCTGAAATGTTGTTCAAATCGGACAGGGTTACGTTATATAACATTCATATAATTCATAGACTAATAATAAAGAGTAGACCGAGCTTTCTCATTCTTGCTGATGAAGAAAATTGGTTCAAACATGTATCATGTGACTGGTGTGGGGGTTTGGCGAAAACTTTGCAGCATGGTTGCTAGATGGCGGCATTATCTATACTTTGGCACTTGACATTTATTTTAAGATGGAATCGACTTTCATTAGTTTCTTTTTTCTTTCCCCAGTGCAGAGATTGAAATGTTTTTCTTTTAGTTATGAATGCTATGCTAGCTATGAAAACTATGCTAGATAGTAGCCAATTTAGAAATCCCTCACTGTAGTAAACTAAACACTGAATTATTTCCCCACTTCACATTCTTAAATCAGTATGATAGAAATAAGTTGTCTTCTCAAAACGAGTTTGGCATTTCAAATTCTCTAAATAACGTCAAAGCATTATTAAAAGGATATCACCACAAATTAAGAAGGATCAAAAAAGTAGTTATTTCATCTAAGATATAGTGCCAAAATTTTAACAAATTTCAAAAAATAATAAAATTTTATATTAAAAAAAAGTAATCATTTTCTTAATTTTTCTTAGGTTGTATAATACCCAGACAAAAGATAAAGAAGAACAAGTCTTTCTCTTCGAAAGATGAATATTACTCTGCTGATGATTTAAATATTGGCGAATCTTTAGATATATTTGGTGTGAAGTATACATTAATAAATTGTGATCTTTTCACACATGATTTTTTATCAAATCTTGGTTATAAGATACATAGACCTCAACCTGAATTCACTTTTTTGTTGAGTCAATTGCAAGAGAAGGTTTGTATTGTAATTTTGCTCTTAATCAGTGTCAATAAATATGATGTGTCAATAGAAATGTTTTTTGATTATAGATCTTTTAAAGAACTTAAATAATAAACTCACACATATTTTAGCAGTGCCGGATCTAGGAAGTTTTCAAGGTGCGGCAAAACTTCAAAATGCCGCCCCCCCCCCCCCACATTCATCTTGCTTTAAATTTTTCTATCAAGTTAATATGTTTAATAAACTGTAAAGTGAGAAAGAGGGGTTTGATTAAAAATTTATTTTATACTAAGCATGTCAGAATGAAAAATTTTTTCGTTAAAACGGACATAAATGCTACAAAATCAGTTTTCAAATGTCTGAAAGTTCTTTTCGCACCCAAATCTTTTTTACTGTTGAAGAAACAAAATAACCTGGCAGTGATGCAACCAGAAAATATTTTTACAGGGGCGCACTTAAAATTTTCCCTAACTTACAGGGGGGGGTCCGAGGGATCTCCCACGGAGAAATTTTTGAAATTGTTGTCCTAAGAATGCAACTTTAGAGCAGGGTTGTTTGGTTTAAACCACGTTGGTTTAAACCATGGTTTAAATCAATTGGTTTTTTTTAAAAAAAATCCATTTCACAGGTTTACATTGATTTCCCCACACATATTGAAAAATATAAAATTCCATTTATGCTAAGTTCCTAGCTAAGTTGCAGAGATAAATACTAAAATTGCAAAGTTGCGTCTTTAAAATGTATTACAAGCTTTAATCGAAAAAAAATATTAATATATTTTTTATTTCATATATGTGCCATAAAGCAGATTTCAGTCAACTTCCATCATTATGCTTAATTTGCATGATTAGTTAAGATTTACTAAGGATTGAATCTTTTATTGTGGATGCAATCCATTATATTGCTCACTCCTGTTGCAGGGGTGTGACATTTTTGCCCATTTATTTGCACTTTCCTGGAATTTTAACTTTGACTTGTAAGGTAATCAACAGTCTAACTTAATTGTTTGCACCTAAAAATTAAGATTTGTTCTGAGGTGAACACAAATAATATTTTTTGAATCAAATTTAAAAAAAAAGTTTATACTTCACGTATATAACGTTTTTGGCCAAAAAAATTTCTTGAAATAGAATTTGCTACACATTTATTTGTTCTAAAGAGTTTGCATTTAATATTTTTTAAACTTCAATGCTGGATGCAACATGTATGCCGGTAAATAAGCTGTAATTTAAGCCATGTTACACCAATTTTTGTATTTTTGATTTGGTTCTTTGTTTTAGCGATAGTAGATATCTTTTCCAAGTCTTTCCAAAATAAGAACAGAGTCGAATATAGAGCAGAACTTTTTTTAAAACTTTGTCAGTACAACAGCAATCGATTTTTTGACTGTTCAATCATGTACTGTTGTACATTTTGCTTTACTTCAATATTTGCGACATTGTGTATATAAAAATCAACATTATGTAAGATCAGAAAGAAAAAATATGAAAATTGTTCTTTTGAAAAGATTATGCTTAAAAATATAACTTTTACCTTTATTCGATAATTATTCATATTATGTTGGTTTTATAAAGTTTTTTTTCTTGGATCTTCATTATATTTTATCTTAACCCGCATCACAACCACTTCTTGAAGTATTTCGTATCATAAAGGGTCTATATATACATGCATACTAATATGTTAATCAAGTCAAACATTTCAATCAATATTTCCCCGCAGAAAGCTATTTTAATTATTTAATTTAGTTACAAGATTTTGTTCTTATCTCTTTAATTAATCAAGAAATTAGGTATAATGTGACTATTGAATAACTGTTAATTACATGGAACCTTAATTACCTTCCGAAAATTAATTGTTTTTCTCGCAAATAGTATTTAAACCAAAAAAAAACCCGGTTTAAACCAAAAAAACCTGGTTTGAACCAAAAAAAAACCGTTTTTTTTTTTGGTTTAAAAAAAAACCGGGTTTTTTACCAACCCTGCTTTAGAGTGTCTCTGTTGATGTTACGGGGAAGAAAGTTTCATGAGGACTTAAGAGGAAATTTTTAGAAACTAAAGTCTTAAAAGCGCTATTATAGGCGATATTTATTGACGTTAGGGTAAGGGATGGGACTTAGGGGTTATTTTCTGACCGATTTTTTTGAAAACTAGAGTAAAATTGATCACCCCTCCCCCAATTTTTTTAAATTGAAGTTCCAAAACGCAGTTACCGACAAACTTTGATGATGTTAGGGAAGGGGGTGCTCTGGGGCTCTCTCCAAAAAAGCATTTCAAAATAGAAGTTCTAAAAGACGAAGTTTTCAAGCAATATTCAGTGATACTAGGGAGAGGAGTTTAAAGCTTTTCACCTCAATTTTTTTTTTCGGAATTGTAGTTTTTGTATCTTCAGATTTTATATGGGAGCGGCAGCTCACTTTATTTTAAGGGGACTGCGTGCTAAGCGCCTCAATCAATTGTCATTTTAAAAGTCCAATTTTTGACGAATTATGTGGCATTAGAGAAAAGGGGTTCGAGGGCCTTGTCTGGAAATGTTCGGAAATTGAAGTCTTAAAACCGCGACTGTAGACCACATTAGGTAACGTTTGGGGTTCGGCAATTATTCAAAATTGTAGTTAAAAAAAAGCAGTCTTAAATGATTTTCGATGTTGTTAGAAGGCAAGGTAATTGTAGTTCTACCCTGGAATTTGGTGAAATTGAAGCCCTGGAATTGAGATTTGAGACGTTCTTGAATGGTTTTGGCTGGGGAAGGGGGTTTCCAAAGCGTAGCATTTTCTTATTTTTTGATCGTCTAGGAAAAAGAAAAAAAGGAGGAATAAGAGAAATAGGAGGTGTAGGACGTGAATAACTGATGAATAATCTGAAACTATAGACTTTTTTTAAGGCTCTTTTTTTAAAGAAATTTAGATTTTCCTCGAACATTCTATAGTTTTTCTATTGAAATTACTTTGTTTTCCCAAGGCGTGTTCGTTTCTTCTGTTTAACAATATGGAATGTTTTTAAACAAATAATATATTTAGCCTTCTGGGGGGCAGGCAGTGGTGCAATCAAAAGGGGGAATGCCCCCCTCTTTTGGTTGCCCCACTCACCACTGTCCCATGGGTCTGAGCCAAAAGCACAATTTTCAATAAAATGTCGTTGAAGGTTTGTTTATGATCGTTAGCATTTCTGCTAGTAAGCAGCAAATTCTCAATGTCAATGTTCTTAGCAAGATGATTCAGCTATAAACTTAGTTAATCTAAATATTTATAGAAGGACCCTCTTCGTAATACCTGAACTAATTATTCTTCTGCTGATTTAATGCTTTGTTCTGCGTAATGCCAGTCAGATGTTACACCAAATACTCATATTTTATAGTTGCACAATAAAGACTACAGAACAAAGTTAGCAATATTTTTTTCTTTGGGAAAACACTGTTTCCCTCCTTTTTGCGCCCATGACGGAGAGCCATATGTGTACTCGTTGGTGCTTGTAAATGCCCCCAGCAAAATTTGTAGGCTCATCCTCCCCCCCCCCCCACCACCGTTTTTAAGAAAAGGGTGAGTTAAAATATTTGTAAAGGAAAAGCTATTCTATGGATTTGAGCATGAAATATACTGCCTCCTAAAATGTACTGGTAGCATGGTGCCTACACCCGGAGCCAGTAGTTGATTAATGAGGAAGCAATCAATGTTCAGTAAATTATTATTCAATTTATTATAGGGAAGAAACTATTAGGGTGGCTAGTACTCATGTTCCAATTCAGTCCCACTAAAAGTGCTTACTTATCCCACTCATTAACTCCAAAAAAACGCTTGTGCAAAGAAGCACTTGCTACTCACTGCCTCGTTTTGCCGATATCTTTTGAAAAACATGCAATGTTCTCAAAAATAAATGACTCTCTTAATTGATCTCAATTGTCAGCAAAATACATGAGAAAGAGTAAAATCCCACCTATACGATTTTTATCCTATTAAGTTTTTTAAGGAGCCTTTGCACCTATTTTCCCTGCCAGAAGCACCCAGGGGTGGCCTAGATCCCCCCAAGAGGGAGTCAACCTGGAGTCCCAAAGCCCTTTGGGAGTCCAGGTTTGTGCTGAAAACCGAAGAAGCACACGTTCGAGGGCGCAAGAAAAAAGAAGCCGAAGTCGCACATATTTCCATGGCAGAAAAAAGAAAACAAAAACAAACAGATTCGGGGGTGCAAAAAAAAAAAAAAAAGCCAAAAGGGCGTACAAAGAGGGGGGGGGGTGCGCACCGGCCCATAGGCCAGTGGGCAAGTTCGCCCCTGGATGCACCACTGAAATTTGCCACCCTCCTGAAGTTGCTGCCCGGCAGGGGTGCCCATCCCCCCCAAGCTCAATGGCACAAATTCCCCCCCAAAAATTTTCTCGCTTTCAAATTGCGTTGAACATACCATTTTTTAGAGTCTTTAACTTCCAGTTAATTTCACACACATCTCGCATCTAGTGAATCAGTTGAAAAAATCAAAAGAAAAAAAATCACAAATTAAATTTGCGTGAGATAAATAAAGTGAAATAGATGCACTATAAGCTGAAAAAATGAACAAATCACATTTATGACACAACAAGTACAAGAGATGCTAATTCCCAATTTAAAAAAAATGCATGATGTACTAAAAATATTTTTTAAAAAAAAGATTTTGCTCTGTCAAAAAATGTGTCCTATCATGACTTCAATCGTAGAATTAGAAATTGAATGAATAACATGACTGTAACAATAAAATGATAATCAGCGGATGGGGGGGGGGGAGAGCATTGCACTTGCGGCCCTTAGTGGCATAGGTATCTAGTAGACCAGCGGCTCCCACCCTTTTCAGTTGTGCGGCCCACCTGTTTTGTAGAAAACACTAATGAGGCCCATTAACTATACTACATATTATTTGCACAGCAAAAATTTACATTCTGAAGACGGGGTGGGGGGGGGGGAATGCATCTGCTCATAACTATCCTTAATATACCGTATTAGGAAATTCAGATTGAAAGTGTGTCAAAAACAAGAGTTCTGGAGATGTTAATATCCTTCTCCCCTCTTGCTGTACCATTGATATAGGTGTACTGTACAAGAAGAATTTTCAAAATAATTTCTAAGAGAAAAGAACTTTATTGCATTCACTTAGCTGGCATTCGTGTAAGAAAAATCAAAAACAAGTCATCAAATAAAAAGTTCCATAGGATTTTTTGCCGCTGTTTTTCCTCGACGAGGGAGTTGATATCTGGATTGAAATTGGATAGTTTAAGTCTCAAATAACTCGCAAGCTTCAATGAATTTCTATATTATTATTTTTTTTTAAAACTGCAATGAAAAGTCTCATTCAAATAGGTAGGTGTTCGAAAAGCCTCTTAATTGTCAAGTTCACTGGTTAGTCATACTAGTTCAACAAAGAAGGGACATTTTTAATTTGAAGCTTGAAGCTAATACTAGTTTCTTTAGCAATTTTCGTTAAAGGGGTTTCTGATTCATTACATTTAATCTTCAATTATTGGAGAAAGTTCCTAAGAAATATGAAAAATCTTAAAGTTCATTATTGGCTAAGGGCCAGGGAGAGCGTTTGAGTAAAAGTACATCTAATAAGTGAATTTTTGCAAGAAACAAAATTAAGACCCCAAGATTTATATTGGTTCAGATCCTTGACCAGTGTCCACGGCCCAGTGACACGCTGCTTGCGGCCCACTTGTGGGCCGCACCTAACCTATGGGTGCGGCCCACTTGTGGGCCGCACCCATAGGTTAGGAACCACTGCAGTAGACAGTTAGGGGCCCTGCTGACTTTTTGCTGGGGGGGGGGGGGGGCAAAATTTATGCATCCGGGCTTGATTATTTGCAAGTGGCAGAAAGTATGACAATCAAGTGAAATTAAAAGTTCTACTCAAACTAAAGCTATTTTATGAAGAAAGTAGATCAATTGCCATGTAAAGAGCTAAAAAATACGTTATTCGCAAACTTCAAAACCAGTTCGTAACAATTTTCCCGGTGAAAATAAATCCATGAAAGACTAGAGATTAGTGGTCAGTTCTTACAAACAATTAATAAAGAGAAAAACAATAAACAATAAGAATCATTTTATTTTAGTTATTCTCTCTCCCCCCCCCCCCCCCCACCCCGCTATCTACTTCTCCATCTCACCGCTGCCACATGTATACATTACATAGAATTGTGCTATACGTACTTCGAGTGGATTAAAAAAAAATCAAATTGTCCGACTCTTTTTTCATAACGAACACTGACTCCATCCCATCTTCGAGGTTATCTTTATTGAAAAAGAGACACGGTTACTAAATTTAGAAAGAAGTACGTAAAAAACGATAGTAGAAGTATACATTTATTTTTGGATAAGTTTTTTTTTCCTTCCAAATATTTCATGTTCAAAAAAAAAAAAAAAATCCCCCCAAAAAATGTTGATGGCACAACTTGCACCATAATCCCCCTTTGTGGGCACCCCTGCCGCCCGGGGCAAGAACCCCGACTTGCCCCCCCCCCCCCATAGATCCGGCTCTGCATTTTAGTTCGGAAGGTATTGAAAGTAAAACAGACACTTTTAGTATTATTTCATTTATAAGCAGTTAACTGCCTCGAATTCGCACCACTTTGGATCAATGAATCAAGTTGAGCAATAGTACCAGTTAAGGTTCTAAAGTATTGCAAAATTATCCCCACTATTTTTAGAAAAATCATGGCAGAAAAAAAATGTATGCGCTGTGGTAGTAAAATTGTGCCGTACTTGAAAGAGAAAGATTTTTTATACGTCTTGATTATTGCACTGTGTTTATTTTGATGATTTTTTAGGCGACATAATTTTAATTTGTTCAGCTTTTATGCTCATGTCCCTTGATTTCTGTCTTTTTAGAACGTGACATTTGTATGTTTTTCAATTTAAAATATTTTGTCAAAATTTATCTGTAATTATAACCTACTGTAAAATATTCTTTGAATATTTCCCAACAAATTATTTCTATCATTATTTCGGTTTTACCTAAAGAGATTAAAATAAAATAATTTTCGTTTTTTCTTCTTTGATAATTTTTTTAAAGGAATATATGGGTATATGTATGTATTCAGTTGGACCTATATGGTAAAATCTTTTGAATAAGTGAGTTAAATGGAAAGTTTATATCCTAAAGATTTACATTTTATAGTACTTAATAATGCTGTACTACGACGTATTTTAAACTCGTGATCACTAAACATAATTTTTGAAGTTCCTAATTTACCCTTTTTTAATACATTATATTCATTTGCCATTGTTTTACTTTTGAAAAAAAGAAAAAAAGGATAAGAAATCAACTCTACAGTTTTTAAAACAGAAGTATTCTTCTACTAGCTCGATAGCAGACATAAATGTTTAGAAAATATTAATGCTTATAAGCTTTTTTTGCTTTAAGACTTCTATAAAATAACTTATTTTTACTAGCAATAGTTTTCAAAAAATTTTTATTAACAAAAAAAAGGGGGGGGGGGGTAAAAAAATATTTGGCGAAGCTTAAATTTTTATGATAAGGATGGGTCCACTAAAATTAAAGGGTCCCAAAAAAAAGTGCTTTTGCAATTTAAAAAAAAATGGCCTTTTATCTTTGATTTTTTTTCTGTATAATTACAGCTATGACGAAGCAGTATGTTGTTGATAGAAAATGGTTTTTGATTCCTGAATTTCTATTTCGAACTATTTTTTAAAAATCAGTTTCGCATTTTATTTCTAGTGTGTAAGGTGTCTAAACTAATCGTGTAATTTTTTGAAACTTTAAACTTTTATTTTTAATGCAATTGCTGATTTTGTATCCATAACTTTCTAAAGCAGACATTCTCAACCTTTCCGTCTCTATGCCTCCATTTCCCCCCTCCAGATTGTGCCTCCTTCAATTTATGTGTTAATGTAAGTAGTAGAATATGAACCTAATTAAGATAACTGAAGCAAGTTATTAAGTAAAATCTTGATAATTTTATACACAAAAATCAACATTGCTAAAAAACTTAATTTTGAATGCTGCATTTTTACAAAATATGAAATCCAAGAAGCAGGGAAATAAATACTACTTTTTTTGAGGCATTCTTGGATCTTGACGAGGTTGGAGTACATTTATGAGTTCCTTCCTCAACATTAATAAGCAAGCTGATACTGTTACTTAATATTCACATGCAACCACAAAATTGAGTAAATAACTCTTAAATTTACTTTTTATTTTATTTTTTACACTCACCCCTCCCCTCCAAACACTTCTACAATCTCCCTGGAGAAGCACCAGGTTGAGAACCGCTGTTCTAAAAATTGAAGGTTAAATAAAGGTACAGGACCTAAGTTAAACTACTATTTTTCAATTAAAAAGAAAAAAAAAAAAAAACTCATCAAAAAGTAAAGAACATCTGTAAAGAGTCTTGTCAAATTAATTTTAATGCATTTTTCCACATTGTTGAAGTGCATGGATTTGTGTTTGGTTACAATGTTTTACCTGATTTAATGTTCTATTATTATTCTTCTATTAGGAACAAAAGAAGTTTATCAGCAAAAAAATTTTCCCTAAATCTTATGAAGTTGCAAAATTTTTAGAAGAGTATCCAAAAACATTAAGATTTTATGGTGCATGGGAAGATGTCACAAGCTATGGAAATAAAAAATATTTGGTTACATTATGTGTTAACATCGCTAACGGAACTTTTAAAGTTCAAGAAAATCGTCCTTTAAATTTCAGAGAACATGATTCTCGCCTGCTATTGAAACCAACATTAGTTCCCAAGGTATGTTCACTTTATTCTGCTCTTTTGATTAAATATATTTAAAATTTGTTATACAACTTTATTTGACATCACTTTAATCATCGATTTATGTAAGCAAATGATTGTAGATTTTAACTGTAATTTCAGATGAAACCTTTTTCATTGCTCTCATTCATAAAAAATCTATCTTGATAAATAATATGAAGTACAGTTGAGAACCAATTACCCAGGATTTTCGGGAACATCATTATCCCTGTTATCTGAATTTCCCGGTTTTCCGGATTACTAATGAACGCTTCTTTTCCGATTGTTTAGGAAGCCCAAATTACTATAATAAATAGTAATGCACTTTAAAATATGAGAAAATGACTCAAAAATGCTTATAAGTTTCAAAATGTTGAAAAATATTAAATGAAAGACCATTTAAAAGCCTAAAAATATAAAACGTTCCAAAGTTTCTGAAAAAAAATAAAGAAAGAAAATGAAAGATAAATAGCATGTTTATGAACATAAATATGATTTTTTTATACTAGTTTCTAGTGTATAAAAGAGTTCATTTTCATGAACATTTTTTTTTCTTTAAGGGTTTCGTTTCAGCGTTTGTGATAGCTTTTAATTGTTGCTCTTGCATTGAATTAATAACGATGAACATTTGCTTTTTAAGTTCATGCAGCACAATTGGTCTTTCGTTTAACAATCTCTAGATTCCACGATATGAGCTTTCTGGAAAATTTACAAATCTGGTATTCGGTGTAAATTTTGCTCAGGAAAATATCTTGGAAATTTTGCCCCACCTGTAAGATGACCCTTCAACTTTGAAGTTTGTTTTTTTACTAAATTTCTTGATAATACAGTAATACGGTATTTATAAATAGAGCATTCAAATTTTGTTTAGTTCTTTTGAAAAAATGCTCATTTTTTCTAAAGTTATCGAGTTTTTTTTTTTTTTTTTGAAAGATAGGAAATTGAACAAAGAGTTTTCAGTTTTTTGAATCCTGGTAAAAGGTTCTGTGCTGTACATTTATATATTTTTGCGATGTTTGGTTAAGTACGGTCTTTGAATATACACATAAGTGCCCACAAAAACGAAGGTAAAAATTATAGTTGTTTCATTCCGAAAATTCCACAACATGTCCAAAAAATAATATTTGTGAAAATACCTAAACCTAAGATAGAAAAGAGAATAGAGTAAAAAGCAATACATGTTTTAAAAATTGATAACTTTCTTCTAAATTATGTGGTTTGAAAAACCTATACCCCTTTGTTAAAAATGTCTTTCTACATCGTTGCAATAAATATAATTCAAATTACTAAAAATTGATAATAATGAAAAGGTAAATTCAAATGAGGAGTTAGATTGGGAAACTAAGGGTGTAATTTTGGGGGACTCTATGGTAAGGGAGGTGGGTAACACAGTTGGGAGAGTAAAGCGTAAGGTGGCTAGGTGTTGTTTACCAGGGGCTCGGGGTAAAAGACGTTAATATGGTTGCTGAAAAGAAGGGAGTATTGAATAAGGAGGACATGGTTTACTTTGTGGGTGGGAACAAATGATGTAGGGCCACAGTAAAAATGAGGAGTTTTCTAGGGAATGGGAATCCCTGTTGGATAAAGCAACCAGCTTTTCGACGAATGTCCAAGTGGTTGGTTTGCTTCCCAGGTATGGAGTGCATAGGAGCTGGCTAAATCAACGTGCGAGGTGTATGAACTTGCTACTGAAGTCAATTTGCGAAAAGCGCAGTATCAGGTTCATTGATGTATGGAGTCACTGTAAACGGGATTGGATTGCTAGGGATGGCCTGCATCTGAGCTCTACAGGGGTCAAAATGGTTAGTGGATTAATTTTAAGGGCTTCGGAGTCAAAAAACTAAGTTGGAATGGGGGGCATGGTTCAACCACCAGGTATCGAGAGAATGAAATGTTTTTGGGTATTGCTAGAAATGGAAATAAAGTGACAAACAAGAGTAGTAATGTTAGCAATTGTAATTTAGGAAATTTCAGGGTGTTAAATAAAAGCAACTTAGGCATGCTTAAAGTTTTCTATACCAATGCTCGCAGTATTAGGAACAAGATGGATGAATTGAAAAGCATAGTTATGGATGAGAAGTTGGATGTTATCGGAATTACAGAGACATGGGCTACCGAATCTGATGCAGAGTTATTACATATTGCTGGGTATAATTTATTCAGACAGGATAGAGTAGATAAAAGAGGTGGTGGGGTTTTATTTTATGTTAGAGACAATTTTATTTGCAATGAATTGGTCATAAATGATAAGCCTACTGATATTGATATGGTTTGGCTGGAGTTGATGAGCAGTAAGGGCATAAAGCTACGCTTTGGAAACATTTATAGGCCACCTAATTCAAACCAGGGACAAGATGAACAGATGTACCGTATTATTAGTGACATGTCTAGTAAGGGATCCGTTATCATAATGGGGGATTTCAATTTTCCGGGTATTGATTGGAATAATTTTTATCCTGGTAATGGCAAAGAAGAGGAATTTTTAAAAGTAATTGGTGACTGTTTCTTAGATCAAGTTGTAACTCAGGGAACTCGAGAGGAGGCCATTTTGGATCTAGTTTTTTGTGACATAGGTAGTTTTGTTCAGGGGTTGAGTGTAGGGGAGCATATTGGAGATAGTGATCATAACAGCATTAGGTTCCGGGTTAAATTTGAAGTGTGCAAAGATGATAATTTTAGGTTTGTGCCCAATTTCAGAAATACCAATTTTGTTGCACTTAGGCAGAGCTTGAAAGAGGTTTTTTCGTCAGGGTTGGAAAATAACGACGTAGATCAGCAGTGGACGGAGTTTAAGGATAAACTTGCTAAAACTGTTGGGGACTATGTTCCATTTAGGAGAAAAGGTGTTAGTACCAAAATTTGGCCCATGTGGTTCTCCAGGGAGACTAAAGAAGCTCTTAATTATAAGCAAGCCACTTTTCGTAAGTTTAAAGAAACTGGTCAGAGTGCGGATAGGCTCCAGTATGGTAAGGCAAGGCGAAATTTTAAGTATTTGGTACGGATTCAGAAAAGGGAATTGGAGCAAAGGCTGGCAGATGACATTGATGGGAACCCTAAGAGGTTTTTTGCTTACGCTAATTCTGGGAAAGCTCGAAACAGTCAAATTGGGCCTTTGGTTGATGAGCATGGAAATTTAATCCAAAACGATAGGGATATTGCAAATGTTCTAAATAACTTTTTTTCCAGTGTGTTTAACGATAACTGTATTGCAACAGTTGACACTAACAAGACACAAGCTATTATACAGCTTGAGGATTTTGTATTTTCCAGGGAGGAGGTTTTATTTCATTTGAAAAAGATTAAAGCAACTAAAGCTCCGGGACCAGATAATATTTATCCAAAAATTTTAGTTGAATGTGCAGAGGAATTAGTGGATGTTATTTTGAATATTTTCAATGCTTCTTATAACTCGGGGACGGTGCCAGAGGACTGGAAGCTGGCTAACATAACGCCACTCTTCAAGAAGGGGTCTAAAGGTATTGCTGGGAATTATAGACCTGTAAGTTTGACTTCGGTGATTTGTAAGATTTTCGAAACTTTGATCAAAATTAAGATCATGATGTTCTTAGAGACTAATAGTCTGTTGACTAGTTTGCAGTATGGTTTCAGGAAAGGTAAATCCTGTACTACTAATTTATTGCATTTCTACGACAAGGTTACCTCAGCTTTAGATAACAAAAAATGTGTGGATGTTGTTTATATTGATTTTCAAAAAGCTTTTGACAAGGTACCGCATGTTGCTCTTCTCAGCAAGTTAACTGACATTGGAATAGGAGGAAAAACTTTACTTTGGGTTAGAAATTGGCTTACTGGTAGGAAGCAAAGAGTAGTTGTGAGAGGAAATCATTCTAATTGGAGTGATGTTTTAAGTGGGGTTCCTCAGGGATCAGTTTTAGGGCCTCTTTTGTTTATTATATTTATGAATGACATCAATGAAAATATTTCTGGAAGCATGAATTGTTTTGCTGACGATGTAAAAGTTATGGGGATTGTCGAAAATGAAGAACAAGTAAAACAGCTGCAAGAGGATTTAGATCATATTACTAAGTGGGCAGATAAATGGGGTATGGCAGTTAATGTAGGGAAATGTCAAGTGCTACACTTAGGTCATGGAAATAAGCGTATGAGATATCGTTTACAGGGTTCAGTCATAAATCAGGCAGAAAATGTTATGGATCTGGGTGTCTTTATAAATCAGGACTTCAAGTTTAGTCAACAGTGCAGTATTGCTAGTAACAAAGCCAACAAAATGCTTGGGTTCATCAATAGATCTATTTCAAACAAATCTAAGAAAGTTCTTCTGCCTTTATATAGGAGTTTAGTAAGACCTCATTTGGAGTATGCTGTTCAGTTTTGGTCGCCTTATCTGAAGAAAGATATTTTTGTATTGGAAAGGGTTCAAAGAAGGGTAACTAAATTAGTAAGGGGACTCTCAGATTTAGATTATGATACCAGACTTAATAGGCTTAACATGTATAGCCTGGAGCAAAGAAGAGTCAGAGGGGACATGATTCAGTTATTTAAATTTATCAAAATGAAAGATGTAAATGGATTAAATTTTTGCGGGGAAAGCAGGACAAGGGGTCATTGTTTTAAGCTATTTAAATCTCAGGCTAACTTGGAAATCAGGAAAAACTACTACTTTAGCAGGGTCGTGGGCACTTGGAATAGCTTACCGGAAGAGGCGGTAATGAGCAAGGGAGTGGATAGCTTTAAGAGGGCCATTGATCTTCATTGGGGACTAATTAATTGACTAGGACCAGCCTAGCTGGGCCCAGTGCCTGTTGCTGGTCGTCACATTTGTATTTGTATTTGTATTTGTATTTGTAATGCATTAAGAAGAAGACTCATCAATGTAAACTTGCTATAAAAGCGAATGATTGTATTTTTACCTTCAGGCAATTTTATGCCCACTTTTTTGCAACACATATGGAATTTTTTTGTACAATGTCAGTTTTTCATCTAATTTAAGTTTTACATTTTATTTCTCTGAAAGGTAAAGGTAGCTTGTGTTTAAGCTGTCATACCTGACTTCTAGGGTTTCCAATCCCGCAGGATTTCGGGATTGTAAAGAGCCAATCCCACAGGATACCGTGGAATTGACTTTATTCTTCTAAAAGTTAAATTTTACTGTCAAATAGAAATAAGTTGTGCTTCAAAATTGCTTCTGTTACTTGCAGTAGTAGTTTTCTCTAATTCCATGCACAAACTATAGTGTACTATACATATTTTTTTTTTTCAACGATTGAACAAGAACAGAAGAACTGGAGGTATAGAAATTTTGTATATCCAAGGTGACATTATCCTAAAATTAAAATCTATTACGTATATGCAATGATAATTTCTGAGAAATAATTAAGAAACATTTTAGAAAATAAAAAAGTATTCTTATTTCGTATACTTGTGAACATTATAATTTTCGACAGTAAGTGTTGCATAAAATCAAAATACATATCGCGTTTCTTCAAATATCTCAAAACCTTATTTCGGCAGATACTGCACTTTACCTCCTCATGGCAGTACAGCTGAGCACCTTGACCTTTGCTTAGTACCTGAAAAATTAAATTACGAAACAATGACAATAAAATGCAGTTCCGAAAATCGTGTTAACTTTGAAGTTTTTGCATTTTATATTTCAGATTTTGTATATAGTTTACTTTCATTATTTAGAATTTACTTATTTTATATGTATGATTTTTTTAATTCAATTTTTAAAATAACCTTAAAATATTTTTTTACACATTGTGTCTATTTCTTATTAGGTATGTCCATCTCTTTCATAACATCCTGAAAAAATTAATGGTGCCACCGTGCGACTTATATGCTGTTTGGTACAAAAAGGTTGGGGACCGCTGGCTTATTAGATAACACCCCAGACAATTCCAGGTTGTAGCTTTCACCAGCTTTATGGGTGCTTCTTTTGTCTCCGACAGCTCAAAGGGATTTTGGCATCTTGCACTCCTACTTTGTAGTGACATTCTTAAAAAAAAATACTCTGGATCTGCTGTTGGTGTATGTGTTATGGTCATAAATGTGCATGAAAACATGATGCACTTTTAAAAATTACCAAACAGACTGGGCATGTTAAAAAAAAAATTCTCAAAATCACGCAAAGCACGGAATTTTTCCCCCTCTTTTCTTAACCAAATTTCTTTTTTTTTTATGACCTTCACTTTCATATATATATTTTTTCCTGGTTTTTCTAATTGTTTCCATTTTAAGTGTTTATGTGAGGAGTCTATGGTAAATTTTTTAAGTGATAGCAATAGTTAAAGCAAAAAACAAGATACTAATATGACATTTTGCTAGGATATTTTTAAAAATTAACTTGTATGTTATTTATTGTAGAGCATCTGTGTAAATTATATTTCCTGCTACATTCGTTTTTTTTTCTTCCAAAAATGACTAATTTTTTTTTTCTCTCCCATGAAAAGAATGTTATATTAGATAGCATCGGGCAGAAGAGTGAGAAAACTATTCTTAATTTATGCAGTAATGTGCATTTCAACCGCACAGATGACAAGTGCATTGAGTTCAAGCAACCCTCTTTTATTTTGGATAGTAATCCAGTAGGTATATATTTATTTAGTTATTCTCAGTTTTTAATCATAGAATTTCATTGTATAAGCATTTTTATTTTATACTAAATAAGTTAAAATGATATTAATAATATGTATAACGATAACAATAAATTTCTTTATCATAAAAGAAGTGTTGATAAAGAGAAAAGAATTCAACTTTCATTTGTTTGAATCAGTTTCTGTGTTGTGTTAATAAAAATGCAGTTAAGACCTATAGTCCAGTCATATTATACAAAAAAAAAAAAAAAAGAAAAAAGGCTAAAATCGCAAAACATGATGTAGTTCTGATATTTTAATATGTTGTTTGGGTCAGTTAGGGCAGTGCTTCTTAACCTTTTTTACTTTGCGTCACACTTAAGAAATTTCTAGATCAACTGGGCACACTGAACTTAATTTCGCAATGGTAATATAGAAATGTTTTTATCATTCACTGGTAAAAAGACGGGGGGGGGGGGGGAGGGGGGCTTTTTTCATATGAATAAAACAATTATAACAAACGTAGTAAATTTACATTTATTTAGAAAGCAGAAATATTTTGAATGTATTGAGGTTGATAATGAACAAAAAACTATAACTATTTACAGAAAATTATGTTTCATATGTTTCAAAGCATTTCTGTCAAACATGTCATTAAAGTGCACACTGAAGTTAAACAATTTATCAAATAATGTTTCAAGAAAGAAGCAAGCAAGAAATTAAAAGCATGCACCTAACTTCCGTTTGACACCAATTTTTGCAAAGAAGTTTGATCTTCGGCTCTATGCCGGAAAGAGCTACACAAAGTTCTTGATCCAGGCTCTTTAGAGATGATCTCTTACTGTTTTTTATAAGTGCGAAAGCTGAGAGGTTGAGCTCGCAAAGATATGTAATTGAAAATGACAAGACAAGAGATAGTGAGATACTCAATTTTAACTAGCATCCAAAATTCGTCCTGAGGCACTTCGCTCAACTTAAGTTTAAGAGTACGGTCGCTCTTGAGGTTCATAAATTCTTCTCGTGCCTTCCAAGAAAGGTCTTTAACTGATGCATCCGCAGAAGAAGAGAATGAATCGCGAATCCAGTCATACTGTTCCATATTACTATTCTTGAAATAGTGCTTAAACTTGTCCTGAAGTATGACTAAATGTTCTGCCACCACATTCAGCAGCTTTTCTTCCATGCCATTTTCTTCACATACCATGTTGACGTTCCATTTGAACATGTCCAAGGAGCCACGAACTACTTCTCTCCACAGCTGAATTTTTGATTTGAACCTGTTTGGCTTGTCCATATATGTAACCCGAATTTTCTCCTTGTCCTTGCATTTTCCGATTCAATTCGTTAATGTTTTCAAAAATGTCAGCCATGTACGCTAGTTTTGCCACCCTATATTTGTCTTGCAACAAACTGGCTTACCGCATTTCGTTTTTTAAAATCAAAAACTGTAGTATCTCGTCCTTCAATTCAAAAATTCTTGATAGTACCTCACCACGCAAAAGCCAGCGAATCTCTATATGAAGAAGTAGGGAGTGGTGATCTGCCCTCATTTCTTCACAAAGTACGGAGAAAAGGCGAGAATTACGCGGCCTCGATTTTATGAAATTCACGAATTTCACGACTTCAGACAAAGCTGCCTTCAGTTCATCTGGTAAGTTTTGCCATTAGAGTTTCACAATGGAGGAAACAGTGTATGGTTTTAATTTCTATTTTACTAAGTCTCAGAATCGAGCTTTGAGAAACTACGATAAAAGGAAATTAGTATCGGAACTGGAAAAGGGGAAAACAAAAGCAAATCTGGGGCTGAAATTCCTGGGGGAGAGGACGATACTCCCGTTTGCGACAGATTTAGAAAACATTCTGTATAATTAGTTGATTTCGTGGAAATTAAAATCCGTTTTTAAAAGCTGAAAGTAATAGGATCACAAGAAGTTTAAAAGAGGTGGGGCAGCAAATCCCGCCTCTCCTCTTGTCGGGTATGTCATATTGCACATGATCGACAGGGTGAATTGAGAAGTTACAGAACGATACAAACTCTATTCGATCGTAACTTTAAACTACGTCAAGGCTCTTTTTGTATAACTACGAAAATACCGCGGCACACCAGGTTCCTTGTCGCGGCGCACCAGTGTGCCGCAGCACACCGGTTGCGAAGCCCTGAGTTAGGGTAATGTAAATTTAAGTTTGCAGTTTTCAAAAACCTGTGCTTGCTGCACAATTCGCGAAAAACTGCAAAATTTTGGGAGTTTTTTTTTAGTTTTTCCTTTTTAACTCCTGTACTATCCAACTGTTGATTCTAAATGTACATATCCGTTTTAAAGCACATTAAATTACGAACAGTTTAAGCTCAAGTGGTGCTCTGTACAACCAATAGTTTGGGAGATATCGTACTTCAAAAATTGGCCATTTTTGGCAAAAAATAAAAAAATTATGCTTTAATCGCATTGCATGCCAAATATGGACATGAATTCTCACTTTAATTGAAAAAAAACTGGATATACTGTCACAGAAAATTTAGTTGGCTTTCATTTAAGCCAAAAACAAAGCCAGTAGCTTCAATAGTTCTTTCACAATCACAAAACAGAAAAATAATCTGAAAATTCGATTTTCGAAGAAATAAGACAAAACACTTTTCAAGACAATATGGACGATCCTATTCTAAAAAAAAGGGGGAAAAGAATGATATAAGAATACTCTAATGTGTGCTTATATAAGTTATGTGTGATGGCAAAACAAAGCGGATATAAAAAAATTAAATGGGCCAATAGTTGGCAGCCCTATGCAAGTAACGTAATCATTCCTTCCCCTACGTATCTATGCTTTTAACATTGATAAATTTTCGGCCGTATTTCATTTCTCGACTGGATAGTTACCTACCGAATTTTATTTCGAATAGAGAATAATTTTGGTATCAGACGAATTTGTAATGAGATTCAATTCTCCTAAGGTGGACGAGCAGAGAAACAAAGAATAAATGGAAATGAAAGTTCATTCATTCTTTTTGCAAAAGCAAATGAAATTGCCCAAGTTCATCATATCAAGTGTAAAGCTTTAGCTGGAAAACTAGAATGAAAAATGTACCCCCTGTAACATAAAGGGCAATGTTTTTTAATATTTATACTTATTTAAAAATCATTCAAGCAGAAAGTATGGAAAATAGGAATGCACCTAGAAACATTAACCAAAATGCTTCCATTTTTTCACTTATCAGATTCTTGATTTCTACACAAAAATTGCCCACCTTTATTTACAAAAGATGTGAAAAACAGAATGAATTCAAAGTATTTTTATGTACACTGGGAGAAACTTCATGGTTTTGCGAATCAATAAATTTTTGCCTAGTTTGTGAGCATACTTGTGTAATGAATTAACTGGTTCTAATAAAACTAAAGGAGAGCCTGAAAGAACTAATCCATAATTGTAACTAATTAAACAATTCAGCTGTGTGCTTTTTCGGTGAGTTGAATTATGTTCATGTTAAACTTTACTGAAGAACTGGAATGACTCTGGGACGTTTTTAGTCTTTGGATACATCAGAATGACTGCGCGTCAGCGCAATATGATTACATTTGACTGCTCAACATCAGAGTGCTCCTGAGAAAACGCTTTTTCAAATCGTGTAATAAACGACACCTCAGTGACGAGTTGCTCCCTAGGTTTAGACTTGAGGGCATTGAAAAAAAAAAAAAAAACAAAAAAAAAAAAAAAAAAAAACAAGAGAAACTGATTGGAACATTATCCAAACCGCCATCGAAAAAAAGTACCTCTTAACATCGTGCGAGATGATGAAGAGGATGTGGATCTACTTTTTTTTTTGTTGCTGTTTTTGTCTCAAGCATTCAAACTATTTCCTTCTAGAAAAGTGCCAATGTCCAGTCAATTTGTATTCAGCTTTATATTTTTTTTCCAACGGAGGAAAAATGAAATAATTCTCAGATTTGTACTTTTTCTTCAAGCAGTTAGTGGACGTGATACCACATCTTCTCATGTCTGGCTAAGAAAAACAAAACTGTGCAGTGTTTTACAAACGAACTGGTATAAGGTTGATCAGGCCACCATAGCTTTCCTTCCTGAAGGGAGTTTTGAAGCTTTAGCCAAGCTGTAGAGATGGAGCTGGGTTGCTCTGTATGGAAATGAAGCATTCATCGATATCCTGCGACAGTATTCAGTTCCACCTGTTTCTCAAAGCAGCATGTAATGCAACTGTGAACCGTCTTTGTTAGCATTCAACCAAAAGATTAGCTTCATTCCATTCATATCACAGGTACTGACAAGTAAACAAATGGTTGGCAGAGGAATAGGATGCCTCAGAGCGGAGTTGGTAGAAGACCAGCATAAGTTTTGAGATTGGTTCATGTAGCCAATCACTACATTAAATGATCCAGCCTCACCCATTCTTTTCAGATTTCTCTCATTTTAGTGCAAGAAGGGATATATGGGAGCATGCTGTTGTTGTAGAACTGATCTTAGATGCTCAGCTTTGTGCAATCTGCCATTTGTAAGGACTGCCCACAACATCTGTGCTATTCTGAGCAACAAAAATGAAAAAAAGAAAAAAAATGGGAAAAAATCGGTCTATCACTACCTTTTTTTTTCAATTCGGGAGTACCGTCGTACTCATCAAATACACTATAAAAACCAAGATATTAATTGTATTGAAGATACGTTTTAATGATAAAACTAACATGAAAAAAACACTTTCACCCTTTCGAAATCATTCTGTTTTTTTTCCTTTTATCGATATATTTCTTATTCTACTGAGAAGTGTTTTGTACTGAAAGTCTTTTGTTCAAAAATATTATCTATTCAAAATCAAACTCGGTAGATAACTTTCTATTCGAAAAACGAAATACGGCCGAAAATTCATCAATGTGAAAGGCATAGGTAAGTAGGGGAAGGATTGTTTGCGTTACCTACATAGGGCTGTCAACTAGGGCTCGACCGATGGCATTTTTTGGCCAATGGGCCGATGCCGATTGTTGGCCAATTGTTCAAAGATGGCCGATTGTTTTCCTCCAAATGGCCGATTGCCGATGGCCGATGGCAAAAAAAAATCTAACAGAAATAAATTGATAAAATTGTCAGGGATTTAAAGGATCATTGATTCATTTCACTTTACTTCCTTTCTACGAATAAGGAATTGTAATACTCCCCCCCCCCCAAAAAAAAAAAAATCAGATTTCGACCTAAATTTTTATTTTACGATCATCCAATATAAACTTCACAAGTTTTTTCTGCGCATATGTACATGCATATGTACCTAAGAACATATAGATGACCGAAATATCCATTTTGAAAGCCTCCTTATTTAAAATTATCGCAAATTCTCTTGTGATGTTTTCATGCGCGTAAACTTACTTCACTCAAAAACGTTATGAAATAGTAAGTTGAAAACTCATACATAGGGAGTATAATCTAAAAGTTCGAGGACAAGTTGTATAAAAATTTACCGTGAATCTATCTACAAAATAGTCGCCTTGAACGACTATGCACTTCTGCCACCGTTCGTATAGCTTTTAGAAGGACTCCTGGAAGACATTTATCGCAACCTCCTGTAAGGGCTCTTTCGCTGCTGCTTTGACTTCATCGTGGGGAAGAAGGCGACTTTCATGTTGAGGATGCACGGTTCGATTGGTCAATACTCTGATATGACAAACCAATAACATCACGTTTCGTCGGACTTAGCTCCGTGTGACTTTTACCTGTTCCCAGCAGAAAAAACATTTGCATGGACGCCGCTTTCTTCCGTCAGGAGAAGATAAAGCTGCATCACAGAAGGTAGTGAAAAATGGCTTCCAGGAGTTTTTCCAAAAGTTATATGAACACTGGCAGAAGTACATAGTCCCTCAAGATGACCTTTTGTAGGTGGATGTGCTTCGGTAATATGTGAACTATTCTGGGTAAGGTTTTATACAGCTTATCCCTAGAACTTTTGGATCGTACTACATACAATCTGTATAGGGTGTAGTTATGCTTCTCCTTTTTTGACTGCTGTATGATGGAAGACGAAGAACAACAGCAAAAAAAAAAAAAAAAAAAAAATGGAGGAAAAACAAAGAGACTGTTTAATAACCAATTGATTTTTTTTTTAAATTGAACATATAACTAAGATTTCAGTAATATTGTAATAATGTTTCGATTTAGGTAAACTAAACATAGTTAAAAAGCATTAAATTATGTTGTTTAATCATTTTAAAAAAAAATATGAAACCGTCAACAAATTACGCTATTAAAGTGGAAAGATTTCACGTAGACATTTTTTAGTCATCAAGTTAAACAAAAAAGGTAACAGATAAATTACAATATTAAATCATAATAGGAATATTTTTATACTTATTTAAAATTTATGAATAGAAAAGTTGGCATTTTTCATAAAATGTATAACAGTGGCGTAAATTTTGCGGAAAAAAGAAATAGCCATGAAATGAGTGAGATTCTTAAAACGCAGCTACAATAAACAAACTCAATATTTACCCCAAGTTAATAACTGAATACATATACATACTACTTGATTTGATGCTAGCACGCGTAATATTGAACAATTTGATTGATTAATCTTTTATGGAGCACTACAAACACGTTCAAATTAAATTTTTCAATTTAACAATAATTTTCTGAAATTTAAAAAATTGCATAGTAGAAAATCCTTGAAACTTTTCTATAACATATTATTAAACATATGATGAAAACAAAAATAACTTATTCATTGATTTTATATAAATACATAAAAATAGTTACAACAGAAAAAAAAATCGATCGCTATTAATGATGCAAAAAAGGTTGCGCATTACAAAATATAAGTGAAACAAGTATAAAAAATACGCAAAATGACATTTCTTGACCAAAATAAATAATCGCTAAATATTTAAGAAATGCTTGAAACGACGAGGGCGGATTAGGGGGTCACCCTCTAATTTTGGAGTAACTCACAATGTTAAACTTCTGCCCCAACTTCGGCTTAATTTTTTTAGTACAGAAGCGCTACCACAAACGCCTCGGAAGAGTTTCTGAATCTACTTCAGCACTTCCGAAGAAAAATTCAAAATCTCTTTGTTTTCCGAATTATGTCACAATTCAGAACGTCTTTAATCGATTTCTAATTAATGCTCTAAACTCTTCCTAAACAATAGATAAAACTTGAAAAAAAATCTCTAATTTTATGAATGGTGTTAGTTTTAAACAACTCAGAAGTACAACTTTAGTTTAATTTCAGAAATTGAGGGAGTGGGAGGAGGAGCACGCAAGTGTTCTCGGAAATACAAAAAATATTCACAAAAAATAGAGTTCAAAATAATAATAAACATTGAGCAGAAAAACCCTTTTAAAAACTTGCACCCGAGTTCGTTTTGACGTGCAGTGGCGGATTTAAAATGTAGCAAATGTTGCAATTGCGCGAGGTCCCCATAACCATAAAGGCACCGTAGGAGTTACAACAATGCTTTTGATAAATGTTTTACAACTTCTGTGATAGAGAAATACGGCCCCAAAATGTATTTCGACGGGGCCCCAATCTTGTAGCTCCTCCGAAGCGATACAGAAAAGACTGCATTACTGTGATTCATATTACAAACATCGAAAAATTAAAAATTACCGTCGGTTCAACGGGAATCGAACAAAATGAAACAAAACCGGTTTCGGCATCTCATATTTGTTTCCACGGTCTCCAATTCGGTAATATATCACCAAATGATCGTCAGTCTGAGACGTTATATTAGTTTTGCATTGAAATAAGTAATTAATAGCCACAAAAAATCAGTTAATAGGCTTTTTAGAACATCCCATCGAAAACAAAAAGGGAAGGTCAAAACTGGAACGTGCGCACTTCCCACAGGCGAAAATTTAGCCTTCTACAGCTTACCATTTTTTAGTCATGAATTATGAGAGATACATACGTGCATCCAGCCGCAAGAAACAACGCAATAATTAACGTGTTTGGTACCAGAATGCAGTATTAAAAACTCTTTCAGGAGTGACTAAAATATAAATTCATACTGAAATTTAAGTAAACAATTTTGTTTGAAAACAACAACTCCCTTTACTTTGTATTAAAAAGTAAAACAAAGGTCTTTTTTTTTCAAAAACATCGGCCAATTCCATCGGCTTTTCGATGTTTTTAAGGCCGATGGGCCGATGTTTCCTGCAAGTTAGCATCGACCGCCGATGCCGATGGCTAAATTGTTGAACCATCGGCGCCGATGCATCGGCCAGGCATCGGTCGAGTCCTACTGTCAACTATTGGCCTATTTAATTTTTTTTATATCCACCCTGTTTTGTCAGCACACATAACTTATAGAAGCACACATTAGAGTCTTATTATATTATTCTTTGTCCCCTTTTTTTTAAAATAGGATCGTCCATATTGTCTTGAAAAGTGTTTTGTCTCATTTTTTCGAAAATCGAATTTTCCGATTATTTGTCTGTTTTGTGATTGTAAAAAAAAACTATTGAAGCTACAAACTTCGTTTTTGGCTTAAATGAAAGCCAATTAAATTTTCTGTGACAGTATATCAAGTTTTTTTTCCAATTAGAGTGCGAATTCGTGCCCATGTTTGGCATAGAATGTGATCAAAGCATTATTTTTTTATTTTCGCCAAAAATGGCCAATTTTCGAAGTACGATATCTCCTAAACTATTGGTCGTACAGAGCACCACTTGAGCTTAAATTGTTCAGAATTTGATGTGTTTTAAATCGGATAGCCACATTTAACATCAAAAGTTGGATAGTTTAGGAGTTATAAAGGAAAAACTAAAAAAAGTCCGAAATTTTTGCAGTTTTTCGCGAATTACGCAGCAAGCACAGGTTTTTGAAAACTGCCAACTTAGATTTACACTACCCTAATTGACCCAAACAACATATTAAAAAATCAGAGCTACATCGCATTTTGCAATTTTAATGTCTAATATGACTGGACTACTAGAGCAGTTTTTGGTTCTGAAGTAAATTATCTGTCTTAAAATCAGCATATTTTTTCATTGAAGCTTTATATACATAACTGTTCAGTATGAAATAAATTATATTTAATCAAGAATTTCTTCTTTTTAGCAATTATGATAGCTTATTGCATTCACTTGACAGTTGAACCGCATCCTATCTTTTTTAAGATCCATCAGAATCCTTGTCCATTTTCCTCAGGATCAACTTTATTTACAACCGACTCTCTCAACTTTATACAATCCTCTTTAGACAAAAACAGCATTCAGCCAGTGGCGCCGACTCCATAGGGCTTGAGGGGGCCCGAGCCCCCTCAAAAATTTTTTTGAGGGGGCAGAGCCCTCCCCCCCAACAATTTAAGAAAATTATTAGCTATTTAATGCTTTCTAAACTCAAATTTGTCTTAGTATTTTTTATTTTCCTTGTTTGAAGATAGTTACCTTGTAAAATACATTCCGTAATGAGTTAAAACAAATAATTATTATGGTAAAAAGCAGGTTAACTGAAAACGAGTGGTGTAGATAATAATAGTGTTATGGTGCTGCGAGCCCTTAGAATTTGACCCAGTGTGCGAACCTGTGGATAAAGTCTGTCCAATCAACAATGGGGCAGAAGCGATTGAACAACTTGGCTGTTCTTCATAACCACTGAGATATTTTGGATGAATTGAATATTCTACCAGTCATTGACTTCAAATTCAGTCATCTAGTCAGGCGGTCAACATTTGCACCTTTCTAATGATAGCCCTAATATTGGTGTTTAGAGCAATTTTTAAAATTTCTATAAAATAGAGAATTAACTTCATTTAGAATGTTTTATTTAAAATTTCGAAATATTAGTACTATTTTATTACCACATTACTATAGTATTGCATTAGTTATTTTCAAATACGTAAATATTTTTAGGGTATAAGACCCTATAAAAACTGGCTATTTACATACTATATCAACTTTATTAACTAATATTAAACAAATTAACTTTGGGATATTATTTTTATTTAATGAACTCTGTGCCTCATTCAAAGCAAGTTTAAATTAGCTATTTCACTTATTAATCAAAGTGCGACAGCAATATTTTATGATTTATTTTTAATGATAGTTTAAGTTTTATTTAAATATAATTTCAATCTTTTCATAGATATATATTCACTGTTCTGTAATAGTCTAAAAACAAAATTATTATACTATAAATTAAATTAACTTTTTACAAAAATACCGTACAAGTATTTTTTTTTCTTTTCCATTTTTCAAAGCAAAAACATGTGTTGAGTTAGCGAGAGTAGAGTTTTCAGGATTCTAATGTTGATAATATACAGGGACGTAACTAGGTCATTTTCGAATAGGGGCAAGACCTCGTTTCGGCGCCCCCCTCCCCCATAAAATAACAAACAAAGTAAAAAAAAATCCCCGAGAAACTTCATAACGTCAACACCAGGGCCCCTCATGTACATTACAAAGAAAATACACCGCTCCCTATATATATATATATATATATATATATATATATATATATATATATATATATAATAATAATAATAATAAAAGTGAAAAATATTGAAAAGACCACACCAAGAGCCCATAGATGCGCAATGCAGCAAAACTAAAAAGCCAAGTACATATAAAATTAAGCAATCAGAATTTCAAATATTAAACAAATAATAAATGATGATAAAAAGGAAAAATGCAGACAGCTATTAAGTAGGAATAGATAAAGTGTGAATCCAGAGCTCATCAGCCGTGGAGGATTCATTAATTATGGTCAAAAGACCAAAATTTTAACTATGAACTAGAAGAGAATGTTTAAGCTCCAGTACATGCAATATAGAGTAACAATGGGCAAAAGCACCACTTGCTAAACTAAAAACAATAAACTAGAGCTCAAACCTAAAACTAAAAGCAGGGGGTTTCGCCTCAGCTAATTAGGAAAACAAGTTCCGATAATTAGCCTTCCACCGGACAGTACCTGCCTATAACAAAATTGTCTTACCTTGAAATCCACGTAAACACAGCCCAATCCATTGTTCAACCTGATAAAAATACATTCCAGTTCCTGGATATGTTTTTATGTTTTTAATGTTATGTTGACAACTGGAATGTATTTTTATCAGGTTGAACAATGGATTGAGCTGTGTTTACGTGGATTTCAAGGTAAGACAATTTTGTTATAGGCAGGTACTGTCCCGTGGAAGGCTAATTATCAGAACTTGTTTTCCTAATTAGTTGAGGCGAAACCCCCTGCTTTTAGTTTTAGGTTTGAGCTCTAGTTTATTGTTTTTAGCTTAGCAAGTGGTGCTTTTGCCCATTGTTACTCTATATTGCATGTACTGGAGCTTAAACATTCTCTTCTAGTTCATAGTTAAAATTTTGGTCTTTTGACCATAATTAACGAATCCTCCACGGCTGATGAGCTCTGGATTCACACTTTATCTAATCCTACTTAATAGCTGTCTGCATTTTTCTTTTTTATCATCATTTATTATTTGTTTAATATTTGAAATTCTGATTGCTTAATTTTATATATATATATATATATATATATATATATATATATAATTATTATTATTATAATTGTAATACAAGTGAAGAATATTGAAAAGACCAAACCAAAAGCCCATAGATGCGCAACGCAGCAAAACTAAAAAGCCAAGCAAATATATAAAATATACAAGCCAAATAACAAGTTTTAAACAATTTGTAAGAATAATAATGATTAGAAAAAGAAAAATACAAGCAGCAATTAATAGAAAAAGTTGAAAGGATGAATCAAGAGCTCATCAGCCGTGGAAAATTCAATAAGTATGGTCAAAAAACAAAAAAATTACAAACACCAAAACACATTACATTACCAAAATACAAACTAAAAAGAGGGTGTCTAATACTCTACTCTGCTGACCATTCGAAAACATCTTAATACATTTCTATTACTTATGATACTGAACACGTAATTATTATGATACGATTGGGTAGGGCTGGGCCCATAACCCTTATGATAACTTACGATGTTTAAACGAAAAGCCGAAAGGCTAAATTCCGTAAGTCAGTCAACAATGTTACATGCTTATACAAGCAGAGATAATACCACACAGTAGAAGATGCAGAATCAAATGTTAATGTGAAGAAATGAACATTGGAAACTTGTTTAAAATCTTACCAAAAATTTATTGGTCCATAGAAACTAAAATAAATAAACTATCAAAATAAGTTTATAAGAATAAACCCTGGCCATAAGTGGAGGCGGAGTTCGCAACTCTCCAACACCTACCGGACCTAACTCACAAGAGGCTGACGAACACAAAAGAAGAGAGAGAGGGAACGATTGGAATCGTTCACTATTTATACTTGCCTCATTTGCATATGATTGGGCATCAAAGGATGCCAACCTAAAACTGAAACTTTACACATGCCGAAAGAGTTGAGAAGTTAATCTAATTTGAATAAAGTAAATTTTATATTACATTACATTAGGAATGAGAACGCAGATAAATATCATTTACTGATGTCTATCATGCCAGCTTTTGCGCATGTGTGATAGCTTCTAAATTAAGCATAGAAACATTGAAATGAATTAAACTTGCGCATATAGATTTCCCCCTCCCCCTTTTTCAGATAGGCTGGTCGCGACTGGTAATTTTCTAATTTCATGCCAACCGTGGACAGACAGTATTATTATTTTGACATTTCCATCCACAACAATGTTGGCAAAAGAAATTAGATCTTAACTCCTGTAGAGTATTTTTGTTCAATAACTTAGTCATATATCTTGTTTAACATATTGACTTTTGAAAATATCAGTTGAATTGGGAAAAATATTATTTTTATTTTGGTCATATTCTTGAAGGAATAAAAGTTTTCTCAAACTTGCAACATTTTTGGCCAATAATGTACTAATTGTTTTGTTTGTAAACTTCTTTTGGTTCATCATATCTATACTAGTTAAGGAGTACAAGGAAGAACTTTTTATTGCAAATATCACGTGGGATTGCTGTTTGATTATGAGGCACAATACCATAAAAAACTCATGGACCATGCAAAAAAATTTCCCTTTTGCAGGTACAGTATAACTTTGATTAGACGATACCTGATTTAACAAGGTCCTCAATTAAATGATACGTTTCATTGGTCCAGATTTGGCTGTATTAAATGTCTATGGTCCTTGATTTAACGATAACTTTTCCCGGTCCTTTAACAATTGTTAAATCGAGGTCATACTGTACATCTGCAAAGTTAAAATCAATTTTTGAACTTATAAAAGTTTTCATTTAAGTTATATTTATATTGTGTCCTATATTTGGAAGAAACTGGTGCATCACTTTGATCACTTTCAGGGAATTAATGTCTTTCCAGCAAATAAAAAAATTATAAAATAATATTTTTTGAAAAAGTTGAATATTTTGTACTTTAATATTACATTTTTTTTGCATTTTTAAAGTGCAGGAATAAAGTATATTTTTAATTTTTCATGTAGGTAGGTACATTGCATATTAGCTATGTATAGCAAACAATTTTGATAGATTACCATTATTCAGATTTGCATCATTTTTAGTTTTTATAATAACTTATAAATAACTATATATTTCAGGTAAAGGAAAAAAACTTGGAATACCTTACAGAAAAAGATCTTGAATTAGGAATTTACTTGAATGTTTTTGGCCATCAACTTTATTTATATGATTGTGATGACTTCACCAAACAATATTATTATTCCAAATATAAAAAAAGTGAGTTTTATTTTTAGTTATATTAAAACAGTGCAGTTACTTGTTCAATTATTTTAAGTGACATACTATTAAATCCATTGTTTTAATTAAGTTGTCATTTTTCAGGTTTGATGCCTTTGCCAAAACCTGCATTACCAAGGAATAAAATAATATAAAGGTCTTTTCCTTGCAATCAATTTTAGGCACAAAACATTTTTCAAGGTCACTCATGAATGTGTAAAGAGATAAATTTGCATCTAAAACACACCTTAAAAGTCATTAACTATTCAAAAATAAAGTAATTAAAGCATTGAAAACTATAGCAAACAAGAGGTTTTAGTACTGTCAATATTTTTTACACAAATTTTATACCACAATTCAGTTTGCTAATCTTTTAAGAAAAGGAAAACTTTTTGGGCTTGAAACTTTTTATCGTATTTTTGATAATTTAAATATATTTTGTTAAATGTGTTGAGATTCTAGTGAACTTACAAAGTTTGTACTTGTCATAGGTAGTTTTGTATTGTCGGTTGAAAGAGTACTAAAAATTCACCTAGGCTATGTTTTTACCCAGAACAGGATCCGAGCAATCTCTGATCCAGTACCACCAGAGGTATTGATTTGGAATGGGAACTTGGAGGACTTAGTGACAACAAACATATTTAACTTTCCCCAGGCACCATTAGCAAACACAGAGGACCATCCACTGTTTGACTTCGAACCCCATACCCTCCAATTACGAATCTGACGGCTTACTGATCAGCCTACTACGGCACCTACGTCCACTGCAGTTAGTGAGATTTTGGCATTTACGCAAGAAGGCCTATAAACGTTCATCTACTGTGCACTGAATAATTACAGCTGACTTTATCTCATTGGGCAGGGGGGGGGGGGGTGAAAATATTCACATTACTTTGTTTCACTCTAAGTTGGCACTGAAGGAAAAGGTAGGCGAGCAGAATTGCAGCCGTTGTCAAGGAAACGAGGTTACTCTGCATAGGGCGCGTGCCAGTCAGCGGCCCGACTTGCCGAATTTGGTGAGGGAAAACAAATAATTTAAAATATCAAGAACAAAACAACTATCCTTAAATTTTTCAAAGAAATTAGATTTGTCCCAAATATATTTTATCATATTTTTATCACAAATGCAAGCCTGTGAATGGGATTTCATTTTGCAGTGGCGGAGAGCTATCAGTCACCAAAGTAATTAACAAATAATTCTGAACGATTAAAAAATTAGCAGGAAAACAAATAAAACTTGGAATAATTAAAAGAAGAGAATATGCACTGAAAGAAGCATACTCTGTCTCTGGTGATTTCTTCGTTTGCTGATAAAAAGCATGTGCCCTCTCGTCAAAATACTAACCATCCAGTATATACACTGGTATAAGAAATTAAGAGAATTTCCAGATTCGGTCAATTATCTCCAGAACTACTGGATCGATTTTTATGAGATTTGGTATGTACATACATTAAAACAATACAAAACAAATAACCATCCAAAATTTGAAATATGCACGCATAATCACAAATGACATTCGTTAGAGTCGGATGGTATGAAACAGCGGTTGGGGGGGGGGGGGGGGGGTTAAAAAATGGGTTAGTAGGAGGTATGGTCCCCTCTAAGACATATAGGCCTTTCAGTGTGACTTCATACTTAAAATGAAGCAGTTATGGGAGCCTGAGGCAATCATTTCCACTCGTTCAACAACGCTGTTCTCAGGCTATGGAGGGTCCCCGGAAGGGTGTTGAGAGTTGTTATTGATCTCCTGAGAGAGTCCCAGACATGTTCTATAGGATTGGAGTCTAGAGATCTGCTTGGCCAATCCATTCAGTGAATATCCTCGTCTTCAGAAAATTCGTTGACCAGAAGAACACGGCCTTATGTTAACATCCATTAAAATTAACTCAGTGCTAACAGTGCCCTTCAAGAGGTGAGCATATTGCTGCAAGACCACATCCCTATACCTCGCAACTGTCAGAGTCTTGGTCAAAGGCATGGAGGGGTGCACAACCATCTAACTTGATGCCTGCCCAGACCGTCAAACCACCAACGCCATAATGGTCGATTTCGCGGATATTGGAGGGTAGGTAGCGGGTTCCTGCTTCTATCCATATGAACGTAGGACAATAATAGTCGGTTAAGCTAAACCAGTACCCACTACTTACCCTCCAATCGACCATTATGGAGGAGGAGGTTTGACGGTCTGGGCAGATATCATGTTGGATGGCTGCACACCCCTACATGCCTTTGACCGAGGCGCTGTGACAGTTGCGAGGTATAGGAATGTGGTCTTGCAGCAATATGCTCACCTCTTGAGGTGAGCTGTTAGCACTGAGTTAATTTTAATGGATGCTAACACAAGGCCACATGGTGTTCTTCTGGTCGACGAATTTTCTGAAGGGGAGGATATTAACTGAATGGATTGGCCAAGCAGATCTCTAGACTCCAATCCTATGGAACATGTCTGGGACTCTCTTGGGAGAGCAATAGCAACTCTCAACACCCTTCCGGGGGCCCTCCATAGCCTGAGTGAGTATGAAGTCACACTGCAAGGCCTATATGTCTGTTAGAGAGGACCATAACCAAGACTAACCCATTTTTTTGCTCACTTTTGCAACCGCTGTTTCATACCATCCGATTCTAACGAGTGTTATTTATGATCATGCGTGCGCATTTGACAATTTGGATGGTTATTTGTTTTGTATTGTTTCAATTGATGTACATACCAAATTTCATTAAAATTGATCTAGTAGTTCTAGAGATAATTGACCAAATCTGAAAATTCTCTTAATTTCTTACACCAGTGTATATCATCTATTTCAAAGGAAAAAAGTAAAACGACCGAAATGGATATAGGTAAGGAGAATGTTAGTACAACAGCTGTGAAATTCACCCATGGTGATAATGGGTACCAAAGGCATCGAAGAAAACACGTTTTTTTCAGAAGTATAACAAATGAAAAACTATCAGGCATGTTCTCCAAAGTGCATCTTCGTTTTTCTACTGCAGATTAAAGTTCATCAACAAGCCTTTAGCCAAAAAATAAATGTAAATTTTCAATCCTTGCCTGCAATTTTATTAGTTTGTTAAGAAGTGGATCTTTTACCCTGCCTCTGACATGGAAATGGTATTCCATGTGTGCCTTCTCTTATCCATATCTTATGTATATATAAATCTATAGCTTCTTTACAACTTGTGCTTTCAGAAAAAATGACTAAATTAAACTAAAATTGCCATTTAAAAATAAAACTTAGCTTTCGGGACAAAATTGATTGCATATTGCATTGTCATGAAGAGATTTTCTTTTCATTATCTTGCTTCCAATCATAACTTTGAGTGTTGAAACATGCATATTTTTCTTATTGGGAATGTTTGGTTTAAAATGACTAGAACCGCACTTTTCTTCGTTTGTGGTGTCATTTTCTTGGAATTTTCAAAAACTGAAGGAATATGTACTTAAATTGTCCTTTTTGATCCTGGAAAGTTATTTTGTCCTTTTGAGTGCATTTTGAAAAGTGCTTATTATTTTTAAAAAAATTCTGCTATTTTATTCTTTTTAGCACAAATGTATTTCAGAAATAGAATAATTTTACCATCACAAAACTTCACCTTATTTTTTCATATAAATGCTCGGTACTAAAAGGGAAAAAAATCTATTTTTGTGTCTAAAACTTTAAGCAGTTGGCACTACAATTTAATCCTTGTTCCTCTCTAGGATTTATGCTTGCTAATTTCATGTTTGCTTCAGTGAAGCCTTGATTCAAAATTTTCATTACAATTGGTTTTTAACATTACTGTAGCAAGGCAACAAAATTTGTAACAATGGGTTTTATATTTAAACATTTAATGGGGGAAATTACATGAAATTTGCTTTTTTCCATCCTATCGAAATAATTATTTTATTTCAGAATTTTAATTTTTCAGCGTTAAGTTGTACCTTAAGATTAAGTATATCATTTAGTGAAATCCAGAAGTCCCTAAGTGATCTAGTTGCTGAAATATAAGCAAAACCAAGCCTCAGATTATTCCATGACAAACAGGCCAAGTATAATAAAAGAGCTTAAAAAATGCAGCTTAGGCTACTTTGTGCAGAGGTTAAGAAAATCGGGAATGGTTGGATATTCAATTCGAAAACTTTCAGCTCTGAAAATGCAATTTTATGCTATCTTTGGCACCGCAATTTCATGTGTATTCTCAGACAGTTGTAAGCCTTAGGGGAGGGAGGGGCGCTAAGGCTCTTTACTGAAATATTTTTAATTGAAATCAATTTTGATTGTATCTTTGTCGATTTACTAGATTAGGGAAGGTTCGACTTCTTTCTTAGAAATTTGTTAAGCACCAAAGTCTCAAAAACGCAATTGTAGGCTATCATTGGTGACGTTAAAGGGTTCCCTAACATCTAATGGCATCAAAAATGTTGTGAAGCAAGGCGGCTCTCTAATGGAAACTTTTTTCCATAATTGATGAACGACTTTAGGCTTTGTTTGATATTGATAATGTTAGGAGCAAAAGGGGACAGAGGGAGGCTTCCCTCCCAAAATCTTTCTTCCAGCTGAACTTCATTTTAGGCTATCTTTGAGAAGGAAGGCTTAGCGAGCTCTCCCATCCACGCACATTTCTATGGGTGAAATTTCGGGCTTTCTTTGGGAACGTTAGGAAAAGTTCTGAGGAGCTTGGATTTCCTTCCTAGGAAATTTTTCAAAAAAGTTTCCAAAACGCAGTTTCCATCTTTGGAGACTTAGAAAAGGAGAGGGTGTGATTAAGGTATCTTTCTCGGAAAAATCAAAGGTTTCATGTACCATTCCCCCCCCCTATCTTTCTTATCCTTGTCACCATTTTCTTGAAGTTAAAAAAAAAGGTTATGTTTCACTAGGAGGTTTTCAACAAACTCTCTTAAAATACAGTGACAACTCTTTCTTATGATAAAGGTTGAAAAACTTAATTGTTTTCTTCCTCCTGGAGTTAGCTTCTACAGTCTAAAAAAAACATTGGTCCCATGACTGTCCAATGCTGCCCCTTCAGAAACTAAACAAGGAATTGTACTGATATGCTATCAAGGAAGAATTTTAAAAGTTTTTAAAGAAATAAGAAAGAATTATATATAAGTAATTTCAATTTGGTAGTGACAAAACAGTCTTACAATTCCAAGATTTTCTTTTTGCCTGCAGCAACAGATTAAAACCATAATTTCTTTATTTGAAAAATACGTTTTTTTTTCCACATCAAAAGGTTTAATTTGCGGCCCCTCAAAATGTGCTGCTCGGGGCAGACCGCCCTTTTTCCCTAGCTACGCCACTGCCTATGCGAACACCACTGATGAGGGGGGACACAGGAAGACATTGTCCCATTTTGAAACAAGCATTTCCCCACTTTTTGATTTCATTAACTTATCTCATGTGGAAACATACTCACACTTTTTTTTTTTTCAGAATTACACCACCGCTTACCGCACTGGGAACTTACTGATTAAGATAGACTACTGTAAAAGCACTTCTTTTAACGAATTTTACATGAACAGAACCAAGAGTTGATTATATGCTTAAAAATAAAATATTCCATGAGGTTAAAATATTTGCAATTACAACAGGCTTGTTAAGATCACAAAAATAAGTGCTTTTACAGTATGTAATTAGGTTTGATGAACTTTGTGAAAAATTTAATTTTTTAACATTTCTATTTCATTATGATGAAATTATAGTTAAGTAATGAAAACTCTGAAACAGAACTTTTTAAACTGTCATATTTCAATTACTATACATTTTTAAAATCACATAATTACACTTTTTATATTCAATAGTAACTCATCATGAAAAATATTTTCTCATGTAGTTTCAGACATGTTTTTCTTCACTCTCTTATGTCGCTTTCTATTTCGGACCTTTTCTTGCTGAACAATAGGTTTACTTTTCTTTTTCTTACAAGATAAAGGATTGGGACCTTTTATCTTTTTCCTTTTCTTTTTATTTACAACTTGTTCGCCAAAAACTTCAGTTTTCAATTGCTTCAAAATAGCACTTTCATGTTCTGAGCCTTTCAGTTTTTCTTGAGTTTTTATTTCAACAGTTTCTGTGTTCAAAGCCGATGGTTTTTCTAATATAACTGCATTGTATTTCACATACATAAGAGGAATACCAGGCATTGATCGCACCTATTAAAAAATAAATTAGTAAACATATGTTTTTGCACAACAAGTTATATAAAAAAAACTATTACAAATGCAGTGGAATTTTTAAAAGATAACTTCAAAAGCATTTTTAAAGATTGTGCTGGCCTGCTGTTTCGAATTTTTGGGGGTGGGGGTGGAGCAAAGGTTGCATACTGAAAACTAGTTTTGTCAGAAAACGACAAAACTATGTCCACTTACATGTAAAAACTGGGGGGGGGGGGGCAATGTCATTGATCCCCTAAATGACAACCTGACATAATGTAATTACATTTAATGGATGAACTTAAGGGTCAGTAGTATTGGCTCTTTTTTTTTTTTTAATTACTGCAATTCATGATTTTGTAGTGCTCATTCATTTTCAGAAGCAGTATACTAACCACTGCTTAAGGTTTTCCATCCTTTCTTTTTTTTTAAATTTGCATTTTTAAATATTAATTATGTCCAACACATTGTAATATAAAAAATGATTGCTAACTAGAAACATATAAAATATGTTTTGTTCTAGATTATGATGTTAGGCACATAATATGCTCAAATAGTATAAAAAAGATATAGAAAATGATCAGAGCTTTAAATATGTACCAAAGGATGAACCTGGGTGTCTACTAAAAGGACAAAATGTCAGTTTGAAGATAGCTGCATTGACAGAAACATGTCCTGCAAATGAAACAAGAAGTGTGATAAGGTTTTTGCATTGGGAAGTATTTAGACCATCCTCCTTACAGTTCCGACCTCGCACCAAGTGACTTCCATTTCTTTGGATCTTTAAAAATACTTGAAGGTGTGGCCTGTAAGAAATCATGTTCGATAATGTTAAACCACATCAAAAGGGCTTGCTGAACCACAGCATCGGTTCTGAACTGCTAACATCCCAAGGTCCAAAGAGATGGAAATCACTTGGTGCAAGGTCAGGACTGAAAGGAGGGTGCTTTGATACCTCCCAACGCAAAAACCTTATCACACTTCTTGTTTCATTGGCGAGACATGTTTCTGTCAACACAGCTATCTTCTTATGAACATTTTGTCCTGTTTGTGGACACCCATTGACCTGTATCACTGTAACTGAGCAATCATTGCGGGAATTCAAGGTTTAAAACTTTGCTGATGCTTTTGTCTTTGTAGAATCAATTGCCTATGAAGATGCAAGTAACTGTTTTAATAAAAAAAACCTTTTAGAATATCATGGTTTTGATTTTAGTTTGAACAAATTTTCATCATTTTATAAGTTTCACAGTTCAGTTTATATTCACATGATATGAAAATTTAGTGCAAAAAAGAACAAGTAAATACACAGCTCTAAGTAAAACAAGTAATGTTAAATGAATTATTTTATGGACAGTAGATATAAGATTTCTTTAAAAGCAGCATAATTACGCTAATTAGAGGATAGAAATGGATCACTAGAGTTTTTCCTACCTGCCAAAATTCAGAAGTGGCCAAATTTGTGCAGATTGAGCTAATGATATTTTTTGATGGGGTTGCTTTTAAAAGTATTTTTCTGTTTTTTGGGGAGGCTCCCACTCTTTTAAGAGGTCTTAATGGTGTTTAGGGGGGGGGGGGCACCATTACTCTTGGGTGGATGGGCACCCCTGTGTCATTTATGCTCTTAAATTCTGATAGAGTGAAACTTCTCTGGAGCGACCACTCTCCATTCCTGAAAAAAGTGGTCGTTAATGGAGGTTGGTCACTCCTAGAGATCATTTTCGAAAATGCAAATACACCACCAATAGCTGTTATTTTTCTTCTTCCTGCAGTGTATTCATCAAGAACATTAAGATATAAAGAAACTTTTTTTTTTTCATTTTTTATATTAAAATACTTTTTACATTAATTTCCTTTCTGATCATCCTTCCTCGTGAAAGTTGATAACTTCTACACATTTCTTGAGCATGAGATAACTAGCTTTTTCAGAATTTTGCATGCGATGTATGGTGATGAAATGAAGAATGTAACTTCACTGAAACCAATTCCTGAGCAAATGTGCTAAAAATAGATTGTGTCCACTGTAATGAACTAGGAATGCTCCATTCTAACCCTCCTCTCCTATAAGCAACCAGAAAATTCTAAGAAACAACCTTTTAAAGAAGTTCTATTCTTACCAACCACCCTCAATGACAGGCGTCCACTTGACTTGCCTCGAGATGTGCATGTGCCACCTTAGCTTCCCAAGGGTCCAAAAAACAATACCCTCCTTTTTGTGACATTTTTGAGGTTCCAAACAGAGAAGGCAAGAAAGGAACATGTTAGGACCCACAGGAGAATATATTTTAATCCCTTATTCTGGTTTCCTTCCACCTTAGTTAAGATGAGAAAACAGATCTGTATACAAACTAAATGTTCTATTGCTTTTCTTTTGTTGTCACTCTCTTTTTGAGTTTTCTCTAACAAAAATTCCTAAATTTGTTAATGCTGAGGTTTGCTGCGATTTGCCGATCGTTGTGAGAGGTTTCAGTGGTCTTTCCCAGAGGTATTTTAACATTAGTCATTACGGGGGAAAATCAGTGCCTCAGAAAAGTGTTCATTAATGGAGATGGCCGCTATATAGAGGTGGTCACTCATAGAAGTTTCACTGTATTTTTATCGTAACATTATTGAAGATTGTAGAGAATATACTGTACTAAACCTATCTCTAAAAAAAAAAGTAATAAACTAAACAGAAATTTTTATATGTCTACATACCTTTTCAGTCACTTCCCGATCTTGAGTTGCAATTATATAGTGATCAGGGTTTCCGTCTGACACCATAGACAGTAAACAATCTGCAGCACAAATAGGATTCTTCTCATGACCACATTTCCGAGCCTTAAACTGTTTAACAATCAGCATGGCCCCAAAAACTTTTGGACCTACAGAATGTTAATGTTGCACATTAATAAATTATTTAAAAAATTCAAATTATTTCTTTTTATGATATACACTGGTGTGCAAAAATTAAGGACGAGACGGTTTTTTCAATATAACTTTGTACAAAAGCTTTCCAAATCAACACATTTAATACCGTAAGATCCCCAATACGTAAGGACATGTGTAATGTAAGTAACACTTACTAAAAGAGAAATCAGAGGGATAAAAAGAAGCTTTATCAGGGGTAGAAGTGGTTAACTTGTAATATATAGGACATTTTCCATGAAAAATATAGGAAAAATATAGGACACATTTTATGAATAATTTTGTTTGAAAAGGTAAACAATATATAGTTTATATTATCTAGTTATTCTCGCAGCAATTATTATCAATGATTTCAATTAATCATACCGCATACAGTTTAAAAAAAAAAATTAAAATAAAAATTATAACATACCTAGAATGAGTTTCCTGAGCCTTTGAAAGCTCAAGAGTTGGTTTCAGTGAATTTGCATTCTGCTTTTCATCACCATACCATACATTGCAGTCAAAATTTTGAAAAACCAAGCAAATCTCACGCTCGAGAAACGTGCAGAAGTCTTAAACTTACACAAGGAAGGAAATTAAAGGAAATCAGCAGTAAAAAAAAAAAAAAAAAGCTGTCAGCACAACAAACTCTAACAGAAATAGATAATCTTATCTTGCACTAATAATAAGGACACATTATTAATTTATTTTTGCAGCTGAAAACTAAACTAGAAACTAAAGTTGTTTTAGGAAAAACAAAGAATCTGAAGCAGGCGAATTTTAAAGCTATTAGTTTTTAAATAGAAAAATCATGTAAAAAGTATATTTTACATTTAAAATTTAAAAAAAAAGTTTCTTTATTTAAATACATTCTTATGATAATATTCTTGGTTAATACACTGCATGAAGAAGGTAAATAACAACTATAGTGCTATATTTGCATGTTCGAAAATGACCTCCAAGAGCGACCAACCTCCATTAATGACCACTTTTTTTCTAAAATGAACACTGGTCGCTCCAGAGAAGTTTCACTGTACCATCAAATCTCCATTCCTCAAAAATTTTAACATTATGTATGTAAAGATTTGACTCCATCTGTTAATTTGCCTAGAGAATTTTTTTTTTAGTACTTAGGGCAATATATTGCATAGATATTTTTCAGATGACGTAGCTTTGGAACATTCCTTTCTAATAAAGAGGATGCAACTTTTTTTTTTTTTAATTTCTGAAAAGCTTAATTTTCAATAACGAATTCTGCTAAAAATATAGTGTTACAATAATGTAAACCAACTTTTGCAAGAAAATCAAATTTTTAATCCAGGGAAAGTTCATTCATCCTTTCTTCTTCTTTTTTTTTTTGGCATAGTTACCTAAATTTAAGCATTTCAATAGGCTTTTTTTAAATATCAAATGAATCTTCCCCACATTTTGGTGTTTGTACCAATTCATTGACAAAGTACTTCATCAATAGTTAGGAGAGCTTGTTATAAAATATGGATCACTGAAGCTTTCTCTTAAAACAATTTTAAAAATTGTCAAAAATGCTCGACACCTAAAACAAAATTAAAACACACAGGTTGTGCTGGAGATTTCAAAAAAATATTTTTTTATATACAAACATCTTGTTTTTAAGCAGACTTGAGTATTTGTTGTCAAGCTTTGAAAGAAAGTGTGAATCAAGTGACCTAAAGGTTTTTCCAAGGTCATTTTCTAAAAATATACACACCAAATTATGGGAATATAGGAAATATAAGACAATTGCTAAAAATATAGGACACTTTTGATGCTTTTTTTGAAAATATAGGATATATATGACTACTTCTACCCCTGCTTTATTGAAAAAGTAGCATGGAGTGCAATGCGACCGAAGGCCGAAACATCCCTGTGATGGGTGTCCAGCAAGAAACATCCGGTCTTTAGTAGGGGATATGATCTCCCCCGACTGCTAGGCAGGTTTCACAGCGTCTGCCCATGCTGAGAATGAGGGTGTCAATGAGTTGTTGAGGCATTGCTGCCCATTTGTCTTGCAGCGCCAATCGAAGCTCCCGAATCGTTACTGGTGGTAAGGTACGAGCTGCCAAGCGTCTGCCTAGAAAATCCCATACATGCTCGATGGGATTGAGATCCGGAGATCGTGCCGGCCAATCCATATGTTCAATATCCTCACTCTCTAAGAGCTGTTCGGCAGCTTCTGTGCGATGACATGGTGCATTGTCGTCCATGAAAAGGAACTACGAACCCATAGCGCCTCTAAAAAGACGCACATATGGAAGAAGAATCTCGTTACAATAACGGGTCCCGTTGACTAAACCTGCGTCGAAGATGTGAAGGTCTGTACGACTGCCAAGCATGATGCCTCCCCAAACGAGAACACCGCGACCTCCATACCTGTCCCTTTCAATGATGTTCGAGGGATGATTGCGGCTTCCCCGCTCTCTCCAGATGAGAATCGCTACTCAGACTGAATCTGCTCTCATCTGTAAAGAGTACTTGTCCCCATTCATTGTCCCTCTAATTCCGGTGTTCCCGGCACCACAGAGAACGCCTTCTCCGATAGGCAGGCGTTAGAGGTACACACCGTATAGGGCTTCGTGCAAACAGACCACCACTGTGCAGTCTTCTGGCCACGGTAAAACACGATATCGGTCGTCCAGTCGCCTGTGTCTAGCGATTTCTCCCGCTGTCTGCAGCTTGTTTCTTCTGGCCTGTAAGACAATATACCGGTCATCTGCGGGTGTGGTTCCTCGTGGACGACTACTACTGAACCCCTGGATAGCTGTTCCTGTAGTTTCAAATTGTCTCCAAAGTCGTGAAACGATGCTGTGAGCAATTCCGAACTCTGCAGCCACACTTGTCACACTGCGGCCTTCCTCCAACTTCCCAATGATTCGACCTCGGGTAAAAGCATCCAGATGTCATCTAACAGATTGATTATTCGCCATTTCTCGCTGGGGCAGCAACTTGGTGTGATTTTAACTGCTATACGGCGTGCAATCTCTTTGCCAGAAATACTGATCTTACACCGACAACATGCTTTATACTACTCAGACACTCCCCCATTATGTCTGCCTGCATATCTGCGCATGTGCTACCGTACATCACCTTACTTAATCTCCTGATTGGTCTTTCTGTCCGCTCTGCCTCTTTGTTCAGCTGATATGCTAATTTTTCGACTTCGTCCTTCATTTTTGAGCACCAGTGTAGCTGCCAACATTGAAAGATGAAAATGTGGGAGATTTTGCATGAATAAATTTAGAGACAGAAAATATAAGTGTAAAAGAGATTTTTTAAATACAAGCAGGGATTTCTTAAATTAAGCCTAGAAAGAACTAAACTAGAGATGTACCAAAAACCATATTTTACTGCACATTTGTTTAAAATTTTTAAATGGTATTATTTGAATTTTACGCAAATATAGAATAGAAAATTACTCTTAAATAAGAAAAAAACCGCCATCAAAAAACACCTACAAACTAAAAAGTAAAAAATAACTGATTACACTTACATACTATTTACTATCGAAACCTAGAAATGAAACTTATTTTACAATTCCAGTACAAAAATCAACTAAACTAAACATCCAATATAAAATAAACACAGAACTAATGTCATATACCCCACCCTTGGCGCCAAGAAAACGTCACCAAGAAAACGATGTATGACGACATATGTCATACATTGTTCTTAGCGATGCTTTTTTTAGCGCCAACAGGAAGAATTCAGATTAAAAAAACATGATCAAAGAACTAGGGCTTGACCGATGGCATTTTTTGGCTGATGGGCCGATGCCGATTGTTTTTCTTCAAAAGGTTGATGGCAAAATCAAACGAAAATAAATTGCTAAGATTGTCAGGGATTTGAAGGATCCTTCATCCTCCCTTTCTTTGATTCTTGCCACCATTTTCCTGATGTTAAATAAGGGAAGTTTTTGTTTTATTAGGAGGTTTTCAAGAAACTCTCTTATAATCAAGTTTAAACTTTTCTTTATAACGAAATTTAGAAAAATTTCATTGTTTTCTTCCACCTCGAGTTTACCTCTACAAGTAGAAAAAACATTGGTTCCATGATTTTCCTCTGCCATCCCCTCAGAGAAAAACAAGGGATTGTACTGATATGCTATACACAAAAACTCTTGTTTGGTATCTAAGTAATTTTATTCTGATAGTGATACGAAAGACTTACATTTCAAAGAGAATTTATTTTTGCCTGCAAATATAGATAAAAAATATACTATCCTTTTTGGGAAAATACGTATGCTTTTCCCAGATATTGAGCGTAAATCTTCCGCCCCTAAAAAAGTGCCGCCCTAGACCAACTGCCCTCTCAGCCAAACCCTAGCTACGCCACTGGTCTCATATATCTTCTCCCCCCTCTATCACCTAACTATATTTGGTCAATACAAGTATAGTGTAATCGGAAAACCGGGATTTGACACTGAAGCAGGCAATTGTGTGAAAGTATAGTTCACTATATGACCAAAAGTATTGGGACACTTTCAAAAATTCACATTTTTAAGGATTCCTCAAGAAACAAAAGACCAATTGCTTTGTAAATTTTGTCACATAACTAGTATGCTCCAACTGTCAATTTCCAATAAAAATTATATCACCTTTGCATTTCGGGGGTCAGAAACAAATTGAGGGAACAAAATGTTTTTTTTTTTGGTCATTGTTCATTGTAAATAGCTCAGAATAAGTTGTAAATTTCTGAAATTAGTTAGCTCACTATGTACAATCATTTTTCATACTTTTGAGAAGGTATCACTGATATTTATGAAAATATAAGCATTTCTTTCAAAATTACAAATTTTATTTGAAGGTTTTGGGCTCATAACATGCAAAGTTTCTCATCAAAGCTTACGAAACTTTCAGAAAACTTGCCAGCATACAAGAGAAGCATAATACTAAAATTTGAAATTAAAATGTTGGAAATTTGATAAAATATGAACATTTAAAGAAATTAATTTATTACTACACGTGCACGAAAGGTTGCAATTTATAACTTTTATCATCTAATACCCAACTAGAGTCCTCAACTCATAAAAAAATTCCAGTTCAATATCTTAAAAATTTAGAAAGTTATCAGCAAACTAATGAGCCGAATGTGAATAACTACAAATCACGAGGGATCGTTCGCAAATAAGCTGATGTTTTTATCATGAATCACACTGAACAATTGCAAGCAAATGTTACAAATTTGCGAACGTCCTCTCATGGTTTGTCGCCCATCCAAGAATTATTGAAATTCTGATCATTAGATCGCTGATAACTTTCTAAATTTTTAAGATATTGAACTGGAACTTTTGTATTAGTTGAAGAGAGTTATTTGGGTTTTAGATAATGAAAGTTTTAAATTGCTATCTTTCGTGCATGCGCAGTGAAAAATTAATTGCTTTAAATGTTTATATTTTATCAAATTTTAAACATTTTAATTTCAAATTTTGGTATTATGCTTCTCTTGTATGCTGTCAAGTTTTCTGAAAATTTCGTAAGCCTTGATGAGAAACTTTGCGTGTTATGAACCGAAAACCTTCAAATAAAATTAGTAGTTTTGAAAGAAATGCTTATATTTTCGTGAATATCAGTGATACCTTCTCGAATGTATAAAAAAAGATTGTACATAGTAAGCTAACTAATTTCTGAAATTTACAGCTTATTCTCAAATATTTACGATGAATGATGACCAAAAAACATTTTTGCTAGCCTCAAATTGTTACTGACCCCGAAACGCAAGGGTGATATAATTTTTATTGAAAAATGACAGCTGGAGCATACCTGCTATGTGACAAAATTTCCAAAGCAATTAATCTCTTATTTGTTGAGAAATCCTTAAAAATGAATTTTTGAAAGTGTCCCACTTTTGGTGATATAGTGTAAGTTTGTACGCAAAATGTATATATATATATTAGGGTGTCTCAAGATATAATGGCGAAAAAGAATATTGTGAAATCGAATCCGCATACCCTCCAATTTTTTCCTTTTCACCTCAGAAACATGAGAAAAATGTTTTATTGCAATAAAATAACGGGAACCCATGCCGACTTAAGGTCAAAATTGGACCTGAAATCCTGTACAGCAACTATTGTGGAAATATTGCTTTAACTGTATAATTCATTACTACACGTGACATCAATTTATTTAAAGTAGATATTTACAACAATATTAGACTACAAGAAACATTACTGCACATATTTTTATTTCAATGTTTGCTTTTTGCAGTCAGGATAGAGCTTCTGGTGCTCTTGAATGCAACGTAACACAAATTGTTTTTGTTCCTCATCAGCTGTAAGCAAACCAAGCATCATTTCTACCGCTTTTTCAGCTGCATCGTTTACTGTTTTAAACATTGAGACAGTCTTTTTCACATCAAAGAATGAAATATTATTGACCATACCATAAAAGCTGGATGAATTTTTGTAGAGCAGCTTTTGAGATAATTGGGTCCACATTTTCGTACACTTTTTCAAAAAGCACAACTCTTTGTTGGGTGCTTTGACTGTCAAAATACATTGAAGGCATGGTTTCTTGTATATTGTTACTACAAACAAGCAGACATCAAACAATGTTTCATTTTCCTTCATATCTAACTTTAGTTGTGAATTAAATAGTAATAGTTTTAGGGAGTAAATCGCTCGAGTCATCCATCGAGCTTGGTGCATGGCTCCCGGTGGTCTTATTTTAAATTCATTTTCTGTATATCCACCTAAAAATATGATAGGCAGTTCTATCAACTCTTGATAGTCATCCCTGACCGTAATATTAGTGAGTTCAGCATGGTAAAAGTCAAGTAAATTTTTAAGTTAGGGTACAGTTCGGAACAACTCCGCAGCTCCTCCATAGCACTGCATTTTAGTAGGATAGATCAGTTCATATATATGATGGCGGCAAGCAAAGGAATTTTTATTTTAATTACTTCTACTTTAATTCATAACTTCTATTTTAATTTATAGAGGGCGCAGTTTTTGTTTTGTTCCATGGAAGGATAATTAAAAATGGCAGTTTTGGCTGGAAAACTCAATGATGTTGTGTGGCTTGTTTTTACACATATAAATTACGGTTTTTTTGTGTACGTGGAAATTTTTCCTCTGGTGCAACGTACAATGTTTTTTAGTTCTTTCTTTAACTATGGGTAAAGAAAGTACATACCTTTGTTTTATGGCATTTTTTTAAGAATGGGTTTTATATTTAATTGTTTGTGAGGGAAATTACATGAAATTTATTTTTTTTTACCCATAACTTTTCTCTAAAGAACAAATAGGGTCAATCAAAGATTTGGAACCTAAGTTAGACCACCTCTATTCACTAAACAAAAAAATCATAAAAACCGGTTCACGAAGCGAGACAATATGGGGCATTCCACGGTATTTTTGACATTATGTAGAGTTTGTAACGTGACCTTTTTTGCCATGACTTTTTAATTTACTGTTTGATTAGCATATTATTTTATTTTGATCTTTTCCTACCAACACACCAGCTCAAATTAAAATAATTTGCAAATCAAACAGTAAATTAAAAAGTTATGGAAAAAAAAAAGTCACGTTACGGACTCTACATAATGTCAAAAATACCGTGGAATGCCCCATATGTACAAAGTTAATGAAGTACAAATCACTTTAAGTGTGAGTATGATATTTGAAGAGTGCCCCCTTGATTTAATAAAACCCGGACTTGAATACCATTAGACCGCCTTGGAAGTAACCGTTTCAAACAAAAAATTCCGAATCAGTACAGGTGTTTTCATGTATTTATGGAACATTGTACAAAGAAAAAATAAATACGACGAGTTCAGAACTTCCTCCTTTTTTTCAAGCCTGCTAATTAGTATAACCCTTATTTCTAACTGAACTGGCTACATCGTTTAAATATTAAATCTAGAATACTGGTCAACAGACTTAGATAAAATAAAAAGCTTTCTGCGAACAAAAAACCTAACTGGAAAATTTTCTGCAAAAAATTATTTTGCCTAACTCACCCTTGTGAATAAAGAATTAAATTTATATGCAAATATGAAAGAGATAAAAAAAAAGTGCTTTAAATTTTTTTTTTTTTTACAATAACATATACTAGTTTGGTTATTTTTCACCAACTGAAGAAAACTGCCAAAACCATTATTTATTTTTAGGCTTCAACAGAAATAAACTGATTTATTTTTTTCAATTCCCCCCCCCCCCCAACAAAAAAAAAAAAAATTCTTAAATCAACTTTAGCAGTTTGAAAAAAATTTTCGCGCGTTTGTCTATAATACGCAAGACTGCTGGTCAAACTTCAGAAATCAGGCACCAGTTACAAAGTTTATTAAAAAGTTACCAGTTTATTAAGGAATATAAATTAAATCATCAGGAAATTGGTGTTTAGTATTCAATTCCCCTTAAATTGAACATTAAATATATTTAAAAACTGAAATATTGAAAAAAAAAATTACACTTATGTGACTAAATCAAGTTATTTATTAGTAAAAAAAAAAAAAAACTAAGCTGATTGATTCAACTATTAAAGCAGAAAAATATATTTAATTTACTGCTTTGCTACACAGTAACACCTATGATTAAAAATTAACAGGCAGTGTCGCAAAAATTAATCATTCATATGCCGCAAGAATTAAATATCGTTCAAGGCGAAGGCAAAACCTTAGCAGTGAAAAATACACAGGTCACGACAAAACCAGGTGACCTACGTGACGTAGCCCACCCATGGCGTAAGCTGGATTACGTAGCCACAATGTGTAAAATTTGAAGTTTCTTGGATTTCTCCGGGACCCCTTGTCGGATCCAGACCAAATTACCATGGAAGTATAACCCTTCCAAACAAAAAAAAAAAGAATTTTTCAAATTGGTCCAGTAATCTTGGAATAATACGAAAACATGCATAAAAAGGCGCAAGACGAAATCAGAACCTCCTTTTTTGAAGTCTGTTAAAAATGTTAATCTATTTTGGGAAACGTAAACACATTTCCATTGAACATCGTAAATTTATCTACATTAACTTTAATCATTAATTTTAAAAAATCATTTAAATAGGAAAAAGAAATTAATTGGCTAAATTTGGTTTATGTTTATCTGCAATTTTGTATAAATGGATACAAGAAGAAATTTAAGGGAGAAGCCGAAGGGGCCCTGGCCCTTCCCAAAATAAATTTTAAAACCACTCATTGTGAAAAAGGATTTGATATTTTTTGATTTAAATATCAAAATTTTTTATAATATTTGGCTTGGGCCCCTCCCAAAATTAATTTTTATATACGTTCCTGAATGGAAATTTCTTTCCTGATACAAAATTTGATACCTGATAATCATGGTAACATGTTTTATCATTAAATAAAGAATCTTTCAAATGCTGTCGACATAATCATTCTACACTAGTGACAGATTTACCATGTTACAACTGTCTCAATTGCGAGGGGATTTGGAGGAAAGAATAAAGCATCAGAATGTTAATGTTATAAATTGCGTAGAATACAATATTCAATGCTGGAAAATTTCCAATTTTTCTGGATGAAAGTAAACCCCTTTCCTTCAAAAAAAAGAAAAAAAACTCCCCCCCCCCTAAAATTTCTTTTTATGACCATTCCTATCTTTAGTTCTGAGACAGGCGAAGGGCCCGAAGCTTGAAAATCCGCCACTCTTCTGCACTGGATAGAGAAAAAGGTGTGATTATCAAAGTTCTGAATTGACTGATGTCAGTTAATTTCACTTACTTATCAGTTTAAAGGGATAATAATACGAATGAAGTACTAAGTAGAAATATGCCCTAAAAGGTCTTTGTGGACATTCCAGTTGAAAAATTTATACGGAAGGTGTTGATCTTTTGCAGTTTTTGATATCCAATAGATTTCAACATTGAAATGTCAGGCCATTTTTTTTTTTTTTTTTTTTTGTAACACTAATGAATCCCTCTTAGATTTAAAGAGTTGACACTCAAAGCTTTGATTTTAGAACTAAAATTCATGTAAGCATTTTCTTCATAACAGCATTTTTACATTGCTGACTTCAGCAAAAGGTAATGGGCTTTCGAATAAGTATAGTCAAACGAAATACGATAGTATTTTAATAAAATATACAAACCCAATAATTCAGCTTCTGTAATAACGCATGGGGTTGTAAAAAGTTTCACCTCGGGATCTTCTAAATATTTAGGCACTTGTTCTTTAATATTCAATTTACATTGAAGAGCTTCTTTGCAAAATGTAGCATCAATTAATATTTGAAAAGGAGATCTAAATTGAAAATTATTCTTGTAGAAATTTAAATAACGGCGAACTCGTCTGTGCCGTGAAATTTTCATTTTTTACACGTTATGGTTAATTTCTTTCCTCCTCTACAATAAACATAACAATAATAAACAAGCATGCAGACAAATTCAATATCCAAACAAGTGGAAATATGGAAAAGTAAAGTACACACTAATCAAGCGAAATATCTTATTCTTATTGGTAGGGCTATAAACTTCAGTGTTGAATTATCCAATGAAAAGAGGAATAAAACAAATGATTTATACACAATATGCACTTCGAAGGCGAGAAATGTTGAAAATGAGTGGCAACGGCGTCAATTTTCGAGAATGTGTGTTCCGCATGACCGTAACTGAGTTGTTCTTATGTTTACGTTTTACTTCAACAACCAGGCTACGAATCGATTGGATTGGTCGATAAAAAAATGTATGTATTCAAATCTGATGATATATGAATCTCAAAAACAAAGATTTTTCTTTCTTACCTTCAATTAATTTCGAAAAATGTCGGAAGAGACGGAGGCCAATGTTGAACCAGGTGCTCAAGAATACAAACTGGATGAGATGAGCGAGTTGCGATTCGAAGTAGAAGCGGATGCTAAAATAACTTTAGAGTTGAAAAGTGGAACTGCAGAAGTTTTTGGAACAGAACTAGTTAAAAATAAGAAATTCAACTTTGGTTCTGGTGATAAAGTTGCTGTTTTTACGTGGTATGGTTGCACGTTGGAGTTGGTTGGTAAACCAGAAGTTGCGTATGTTGCAAAAGAAACTCCAATGGTGTTTTATGCCAACTTACACGCTGCTCTTGAGCAAATGAGGGTAAAAGCTGAAAAAGACGACGGAAAAGGACCCGTTGTAATGATCTGTGGACCCTCTGATGTCGGAAAAACTACACTGTGCCGCATTCTTCTCAATTATGCTGTAAGACTGAATAGACGACCTGTATTTGCTGATCTGGATGTTGAATTATCATCAATATCAATACCTGGAACTGTTGCGGCATTGCCAGTGGAAAGAGTTGCCGATGTTGAAGAAGGATTTTCTTCTACAGCTCCATTAGTTTTTCATTATGGTCATAAAACTCCAGGTCATAATATAGTTTTATACAATACGCTAGTTTCAAGGTTAGCTGAGATAATTCTTGCACGAGCAAGTGAGGGCAACAGAAGAGCAGGGATAAGTGGTTGCATAATTAATACGGGAGGGTGGGTAAAAGGGGATGGTTATCAGGCTATTAAACATGCAGCATTAGCTTTTGAAGTTGATGTAATTTTAGTAATTGATCAAGAACGACTGTTTAACGAACTTGACCGTGATATGCCGAAATTTGTTAAAGTTGTGTTTGTTCCAAAATCTGGTGGAGTGGTTGAACGCAGTCAGCAGACTCGAGCTGAGACACAAGATAACCATATAAGACAATATTTTTATGGGAAAAAGACTCATTTATATCCCCATTCGTTTGATGTTAAATTTTCAGACATAAAAGTCTATAAAATAGGAGCACCGACCTTGCCTGATTCCTGTATGCCGTTAGGCATGAAAGCCGAAGACAATAGGACTAAACTTGTTCCAGTTCAGAATGGACAAAATCTTTTACATCATGTGCTTAGTGTCAGTTTTGCTGAAACTGTTGAAGAGGATGTAATAACTACAAATGTTGCTGGATTTATATGCGTTACTAATGTGGATCTTGAACGTCAGGCTATAACAGTATTAGCTCCACAACCTCGTCCCTTACCTAAAACAGTTCTTCTAATGGGTGATATACAATTTATGGACACACATTAAAATTTTATGGATGAGTATAACTAAATGTGCACATTGCAAGATATTTTGTGAATAAAGATTTGCTTTAACATAAATTTGATTTGTTTTAAGCTTGATGGCGAAGCCTTTTGAAAATTAACTTAACAGGTTATAAAAATTTTATACTTATTTGTGTGTCTGCATTTTTTTCCTCACATTCTGTACTGAAATATTGACAAAACAAATGAAACATTCTCTTTCAATGTTTGTAAGTAGTAGTTCCAGTAAAAAATGTTGAATGATGTTAAAACACATGTTACATCTGAGAAATTAAGTTTTGATTTTTTTTTCTTTTTTTGCATTTACTATAAATAGCTATGTTTTAAGATTTTCTGTTGTGTGATTTTATTACACTAAGTATTTTTAGGGTTAGTAAATAGTTAAAAGATATTGGAAAAAGCAACTAAATGGGTGAAAAAAGCAACTTAATCATTGTGCTGAGGCGACTATTTAGGCGACTTTTTTTTACAATTTAGGCTACTAAAACAACTATTTTGAAGCAAAATTTGAATGGCAACCTTATATTCATATTACAGCCATGTGCAACCATTTCTAATTCAAATCTTTAGCTCTAATGCACAGATTAATTTATTTCTGTACTCTCTTTTTTTTAAATAAAGCGCCAGGGTTGTGTTGGCTGGACAGAACTTATTTTGGCCATGCCACTGGCAAAAACTGGTTTAAACCAGCCAAAACTGGATTTAACTACTGTAGAACTGACCAAAATACATTAATATTTGTACACATACAGTTTTTAAACATAGTATTGCACATTTTAATGAATGATTATAAGAAATAGGATGTGTATTTATCATAACAGAAATAATTTTTAAAACTGATTTATTGATTAAATGCAACTTTTCTGTAACATTAAAAGTTCACATTAAAGACGAATCACTATCGTTTATTAGGACTACTAAACAGCCTACAACATGAACTAATAGCTATTCTTCACAAAACTTGTAACATGTTTTCAATGTATTAAAAAATTAGTAATATGCTTTGATTAAATTTGAAATTCATTTTGTGCGCATAAAACTATGGAACAAGTACGTATATTGTGCTATTTACACTGTTTGAAACATATTTTTAAAAAAGTATCTCGTAATCCTCCCCCCCCATGAGGTGACTAACCTTTTGGAACATGCTGTCATTTATTTTTTGCATAGGGTGTAAAATGAACTGTTTACTTAAATAATGAATAGTGACTGATTATGGGATTGAACTAATTACTATTATATATGTGAAAGTTTGTCTGTATGGATGGATGTTTGTTACTCTTTCACGCAAAAACTACTGAATGGATTTTGATGAAACTTTACAATAATATAGCTTATGCATCAGAGGGGTAGTTTTCATCCCATTATGAGGGGCAAAACCCCCCATAAGGGGGCGATAAAACAGTTTTCGTATAAATTCTCTAAAATGGGGATGAAAAATACTTGCACATATTAACATTATATGTCTATTGAAAGCTGTAATTTTTTCTGTTGAAGATGGCACCTGTTCGAAATTTCTAAGCAGAATAAAAAACGAGCTATGAGCTTTTTAGTTCCATGTCTGAAGGCTTTCCTCAACCCAATACAGAATTTAGTGTCATATCATCTCAACTCCCTGTCAATAGCGACAATTGTATTGTTGATTATTTTTGCTTTCCATCTGACTGTTCGAGGCTTAACTCAAGTCAAATCTTAAAGTAAGATTTTTGCACAAGATTGGATTTGGCTGGTTATTTTCCTGTTTACCGCAAGTTTGAGGCAATTAATGGATTTTTTTTTATTTATTTGTGTTGAGTGGGTATTTGATTGACCAGCAGGAATCTCTCCAAACTTTTTTGCGGAATCATTTTAATAGCTAAGGCATTTGGCATTTTTTTCAATTGTCCTTCTTTTTGAGCTAAAAACTACGCAAATACTGTTTCTCGGTTTTCACCATGTAACCAAAATATCGCCATTTCTTTAATATTTCTTTCCTTAAATCATTTGTTAACATGTAAAATAATCCGCCAACTAAATTAAGCAAATCCATAAACAGCACAAATTTACCCACAATTTCAAACAATTGCCAAATTTTACTACTTATTTTGGAAACATTTCGGGTAGCATCATTTTGTGGTCACCAGAAGTATGTCAGTATTTGGCGACACTATCTCTTCGATGAAAATTAGTAACACACAGTTTTACAAAGTAAGGAGGGGAGCCTTATTCAAGGTATCCCAAAACGATTTCTGCAAATTTGGTTACATTTTAAATCTCAGTAATGAATTACGGGCGGCTACATTTTTCAAAAGTTTGTAAAAAACAATATAGAGAATCATATCTTATGATTATCAAGCAAACATTTTACGCAGTTTTATAAACTTGGCAAGTCTCTGGCGAATGTATGGTACTGTGGTCCTTTGGCGATAAATACTGGATTTGGATTTATTATTTTATATTTTTGAGCTGCTTTTAATTGCAAAAATAGAAAATGAAATTAAATAAAATGACATTTAAAAAACTTATTCGATACGCAGAGTTGTGGTAATGCGGTCGGGACGAGTGTTCAAAAATCTTGGCGCTATAGCCATTATAAAAGCTTGCACTAAAATGTAAAAATTTCACCAAATTAATTTTGGTAAAAAGATCATTAAATGCTATATATAAGGTATTGAAGTTGAAATTAATCCGCCAAATTAGTGAAACAACACACTCAAGTAACATTAAAACTACTATTAAAATTCAAATTAGTCCGCCAAATCCATTTTTTATCTTCAGTCTCACCAGGCGACTATGTTAGCGCATTGGCGAATTTTTTAAAATTTTCATGAAAGTTTTAAATCTTTTTTGTGTGTTTTTAAGGATTAATGATGCTGATTAGGATTTTGTGGGATCAATGTCCCTACTTTAACGGCGGCAGTTGATAATATTGTTAGTTTTATGTTTTTTATGTTATGGGACCTGTTACTGAAAAACATCTTCAGAGGGAAATGTTATTTGAAGACGCTGATATCACCATTCTAATGGAGACTTTAGAGAATGCTTCTCTTTCCTAAATGAGAAGTTTTTTGTTCTTTTGTCCTCATTTAAATGGGAACTTTAAATAAAAAACTGTTGTGCTTACACTGATTTTAATGGTATTTCAATAAGGACCGTTTACATTATTTAGAAACAGTTGAATTCCTTCTGATGGGGATTTTAAAGGTTTGATGTTCTCACTCTAAAGGGGCCATTAGTAGAATCAGGATTTGTAGTGACTATTGACCCTATTTTGAGACGATTTCTCCGGTAAGGAGCTATACAATAATTTAGATAGCCGGTGTAGCACTGGATATCATTCGACGGGGATCGGGATTATAAAAGAAACTAGCATTCCCGTACTCGGCATTGCTCGGGTAATGGAATTAGCAGGGGTTAACAGTGCTTGGTGCACCTAGTTTCGAAAATCCCCTATAATAATTACTTATTACCTATAACTTTTTCTAATTTGGGGAGGAACCCGGGGCCCCTGGACTCCTTACATATATGCCTTTGTCCTTTACCGATCTTTAACTGTTATTAACGATCCTTTTAAAGTATTGATTATCTTTGCAAACACAGGCCATCCACATTTTATTGATATACCTATGTTTAATCAAGAACTTCTTTGTATACAACATTTTTAGTTTTTTTTTCTGGTGCTAAAATTATTAAGCTGCTTGATGAACTGACTTTGGAGAAAGCTACATAACATTGGCCGTGTGAAAAAAAGTCTTCTTTTAAATCGGTCCCTGCTACTTTTAATGTCTGTCCTTGTGACTTATTACTGGTTATTGCAAAGCAAACTTTAACAGGCACTCTTCTAAATTCAAAAGGATAATCCGCCTGTGATGATGTTCTTAAAAACTTCGTTTCTAGTTTTGAAAAAATGAAAGCAATAGATAGAAACATTATGATTTGACTTGAGAAAAGCCTCGAAGAACCACATGAGAAACAAAAACAATATCAAATTTATAGTTCGCTATCGACCAAAAGTTGAGATGAAGTACTGAATAATGATTTGAATGGAGGAAAGCCTTCGAAAATAAGGGATATGAATTCAATGACAGGTTTTAATTTCGCAGAAATTAAGAGGTTTTAATTAATTTCTCCCAAGCTAATTGAGATTTCGAAAAATCCTTTCTTAGTGGTTACTTTCATAATCATGCAGACATGCCTGCCAAATTTCAAGTCTGAAGCTTCAGCGGTTTCGGCTGTGCGTTGATATATATATGTGTGTTATCTCAGGACATTGATTTTTATATATTAAGATGATCGACTTTATTTAAGAATTGTTGACCTCATTCGAATTGGAATTTTTGAATTACCCTAACTTCTTTACAACTCCTGCACGTTTTCCTGATTTATGTTGTGATTTTTTGGGTGTCTTCTCAGTTTCGCGGACATTTTATTTACTCCCCACCCCCTGCGATTTTCAGTTTTGATCATACCTTTTGATATATTAAAGGGGGGAAGCAATTTGAAATGTGGGAGAAACTGGGGACAAACCATTTTTTGGTAACTATTCGACTATTGGCTTGAATCGATCGAAAAAAACTAAATCAACGTGAGCGAAGCTGTGGGTAAAAGCTAGCGTTTCATATTTATTTTAATAATGTACTCATTTATTTTGATTTTAAACTTTATTTCCTATATACACGCCCAATGGCCAAAAATTTTATCCAAGCCGGTTTTACCCATGGTTAAAACCCAAACAACCCTGAAAAAACTCATTGTATGTATAAAATCTTGTTGTATCTTTAACTAGATTAATATACATTCCAGCAAGGAATGTATATTATGTTTTATAAAAGAAAAACTCTTATGCTTTTTTATTAAACCTAAAAGTTGATTTTAGACTTCAACAAAAGGGAATTATATAATAACAATAATCTGAATTTAGTGTACTATAGAGGGATAACATAAGAAATTGCTACTTATATTTTAAAAACACCCTTATTTTTTCAAATTTTTGGTGTTAAATTTATTTATGCAAAGTTTCAGCTTCCAACATTTGGATGAGGTAATGTCTGTTGGTCCTTAGCTGTTGAGTAACTAGGTGACTTGCTGAACAGTATAGGTGGGTCTCCCTGAAAAGGTTATCCAGGGATTTTTTATTGTGGTCCAGAGCAGAGCAAGCCTTCAGGTGTTCAGCGTTCATGGATCCATAGCCGCATGGCTGGCACTAGTGATGTCAGAACACCTCTAGGTGGAGCAAGATAATCACGCCCTGTCCTCATCTTGAAAGTTGTCACACAAAGTAGGTTGTGATCGAGGGGACCTCCAGAAACGAGTATTTCCCGCCTCTGAGAGTTCCATCCTTGAACTGCTGATGTTATCCGATTCTTAACAGAATGCTCGGTTGTTAGAGCTGGGGAAGAGCCTGTTCCTTGCTTTCAATACCGTATAACTAAAAGTGAGGCTGTAGGCCCCCTGAAGACTATACAGTGGTTGATTTACAGGTTTAGGGCCCCGAAGGAATACACTTTTGGGGGCCTCTTTGTCTATCACAGAACTATGTATAAATCATTTATCATATGCATTTATGAACCTCCTTATAATAGTGACAAAGTAAATGTTACTGGCTGAACAAATAAAAGTTCCCCTTTAAGGAAGGGGGGGGGGGTGCTGATCAAAACTTGCTTTTGGAGTAATCTTGGGAGCAGTAAACCTGGAAATTTCGAGCAGCTTGCAGCAGCAAAGATTTAAATTTTGCATCAGTTTGGAGCAATTATGTACATTTCACATAATAAATTTATTTTCCATAGAAATGGAAGAACAAAAAATTAAAAACACAGCTTGATTTTTCAAGCTACTCGTCAACCTCTTATGTCTCCCCGGATCAGCATGAGAGAATACCCGTGAAAATGCTTGATTATTAATGTTAGAAAGATAATGTACAAACAGAACAAAAAATGCTTTAAATTCATCCTTTTCTGCATGGCACCATGTGCTGATCTTGTATCCATTTCTGTCTGCTTTTTCCAACCACAAGGAAGAGAATTTTGTTTTCTGTGGCATTTTAATAAAACAAATTACTGTTTACTTTTTAAAGCAAAAAGTTAGGGACTAAAATTTAAAATTATATGTGCAAGAAATAATCCAACTTCACTGAACACAAAGCAAACTGACTCTTTGAACTGCAAGAACAAACTAATACTCAAACCACACACAAGATAAGTACTAAGAAAATAAATTGAACCAAGAACCGAATTGAAATTTCGAACCAAGTGTTTATTTTTGTGTCCTAACTCAACACATATTTAATTTATTTCAACTAGCTATGATACCCCCCTCCCGGTTCACATACTTCTGTTTTCTTTTTAAAGGGGAAAAAAATCCATAACATCCGATCATATTCTTTTCCCCTAACTCTTTTTCTGCAAAATTTGCCGCCCAGCTGTTTTTTCTTCAATTTTATTTTTATACATTTTTGTTTTGCAGAAGAGGAATGATTGCAACAGTTTTTAAGTATAGATAAAACAAATAGCTTTATACTGAGAATGTGTGGTTCACACCCCTCCCCTTCTTCAGAAAAAAAGCAGCAGCAACATAAGTTTTTTGTTTCTTAGAGTTTAGAAAGTTTATTTTATCTTATAATATAGGCATATCATGAAAAGTTTAAATTTTAGGTATTTTTTTGCATAAGTAGAGAATAATGAAAATTTAAGGACAAAATTTGAAATTTTAGAACAACTACCACTGTAACTTGCTTAAAAATTATTAATTATGACTTTCAAACAAAAAATGGGAGAGTGAAACAGTTATCCTTATCTTTATTATCTTATACTAGTCTTTACCATAAACATGTATAGTATAAACACAACTTCCACAAGATGTTTCTTCTCTGACCTTCAAAACATTATAATAAAAGTTGTCTTACCCATATTCTTAGCTGATTAAATGAATGAACCTGTACTTAGTTTCTCCAAGAGAATTTGAGATTGGAATTTGCCATGACATTTTGCTTTTGGAGCTTGGGTACTCAACTGAAAGAAAGTGATTGGCGATCCTCAGCATTATCCAGGCTTTTAAGGAAAGTTTAAAAATTCCCTGAATATTTTAAAAACAATTGGTGAATTCCCTGTTTTAAGATTTAAAAATATTTAATGTATGAAATAACTATTGAATAGAAGCAAATGGTACAGCTTGTTATAGCAAGTAGAGACCAAACAGAGATTGCAGTTTTGTTTGGGTCTATCAGAGTTTTGTTTGGGTCTATCAGAGTTTTGTTTGGGTCTATCAGTCTTGAATAGCCAATAGAGAGCTTAAGGCAAAACTTCTGGTAGCTAAAAAAATTGCAGCACATCAGCATAAGTTTTTAATCGGGTGTGAAACCGATTTATCCCCCAAAGACCTCTACTTGCTGCATGCATTGACTTTAGTCAGAGGTGATTAATCAAAAGAGGGTATACAAAAACTGCTACAACCGTTCAAAATAAGATAATATTTGTTTGTTATTTACTCTACAATAGTAGTAAAAAAAAAAAAAAGACTTTCCCAGAAAATCAAGATTTTGTGATAGTTACTGGATAAGTATAAATGATACATTATGGGCATCATATTATAATGTAATACATTGTAACTTTTATACTGTCCATTTTGTAACTCTTTAACAAACAATTTAAGTACTAGAAGCTTGAGATATGCTATTTAGAAAACCCGGAATTCAGGGATAGCCCCTGAATAATTTATCCATTTTATTACTTATTCAGTTTCATTGAAATAAATTTTACAGAACATACCTTTAAACAATTGAATTTGCTTGAATTTTCTTCGTGAACAATAAAATACAAAAGATATCAAGTAAATGAATCTCTTTAATAACCAATATAATCACAATAAAAGCACTAATGAATCAATAACAAACAATATAGTTTCATATGTACATAATATTTTTTGACTCTTTAAAATAAATTTAGATATTCATACAAACAATTAAAGAACAGAAAATATAAGTGATTTTAAAACAATAACAAAATAAAAATCCAGGCTTGCAAGTGTGGATTGTAGATCTATTAAAAGTTCAGAATTCTGAAATAGTAATGGTTATTTCATAAGTTTTATTAAAAACATTCATCATTGAAGAATTTAGGGTGGCTTCTGATTAAGAAAATCAACTTTCCAAAGTCCTTCAAGGCATTATTTTTTTTTTTTTTCAATATGTTTGATACAGCATACAAGGAAAATAAAAAGCATTTCATACTTTTTAAAAATGAGTTAGATGCATTAAAACACAAAGCAATATTAAAAAATAAAGCATTAAAATATTAAAGACATTTTAAGAAGTTCTCATGTGTATTATATTTGACTCAAAATAAAAATTTAAGCATAATAGTAAGTAATTTTTGATTTGATATTTAAAATGAGTTTGATCATCACAACTCTGATGCCTCCCATTGTATGTTGAAGATTTTTTTAATTATCACAGATTTCGAATACTCAAAATGACTTTCTAGGCAACAGCTCAAAAAAAAAAAAGCCAACAACTTGTTGTTCTGAAGGGGAGAAAAACTATGCTACACTTAAGATTATGAGTTAACTCTTTGCAGTCCTAGGTTGGACTTAGTCTGACATTAAAAATTTGCTGTTGCGGTCCAAAGTCAGTCAGTGTTTAAACCGAAAATTTATCAGGAGGGAATGGTTTTTTTTTTTACATACCATTTAGAACACATAAAGAAGAAACATAAGAAATTTTACAATGATATTTGGGAAATAAAAGCTTTAAAGAAATAGTAATATGTTTGTGGATAGCATGGAGAAAACTGAATCTTCACTTAACATAAAACAAGTTCACGGGCAGCAACAATGAAACTATCATTTAAATTGAATAACAAACGAGTCAGCAGTAATTATGTAGCAATTTTTTTAATTTCAAAATAAAACATAGCAGCATATCTCTGTTAAACAGGATGATTTTCCAAACCTTCTCTTGGTCAGCAAAAAAAAAACTTTGAAACTAAGTAGCACAGGTTAAAAAAAAAAAAAAAAAAAAATCCTAATGACTATTGACAACATAATTCTAAAGTTTAGGGATAAAGGTAGAAGAGTAATGTTTTAGTTTTCTTCCAAATTATCGAACTATTTCAAGTAGGATGGCCACCCTATAAGTTATAGGTTGTAAATAACCTACATTAGCAAAAATATTAAAGCCAAATTATTAATGTTTTACCAATTTCTTGGTTTAAATCTTCAGCTTTTATTACTCGTTACAAACTGCCAGAATGTTAATATTAGTTAAGATAAAGAACAGCAGAAATTCAGAAGGATATATCTTTTACTTAGGTCTAGTCCCCATATGGCTTTTACTTATGATTAAAATTAACAACAGTTACAAAATTTCTTTAGTGGGAAAGAAAACAGTAATGCTATTAACTTTTTTCTCTCAACACTAGTTTTTTTTTTTTTTTCTTTTGCCTTGATTTTCAATTCAAGATCCAACATATAAAAGAGTTCTGATTTTAATTATCAAAATATCCTGACAAGAAGCTTTCAATTATTATTACATGTACATTTTAAGGATTTTTTTTTTTTTTTTATAATCACATTGTTTGTTTTTCAGTAATATTTTGAAATTTATCATCACTGAAAATACATTTTATTTACACAGTAATTTTTTGGATGCCAATAAAGTTTTGTTTTAAAAGCTGCAAAACCAAACAAACTTTTTTTAAAATTTTTTTTCAGAAAAAAATTTAACAAAATACTAAATTGTTTAAAGATATATAAATAATTCTTTTTTGATTTCAAGTCATATGTCTTTACATATTATACAGCAAAAATAGTTTCTCATCAAGTACAACTGGCAAACACCGCAGATATTTAGCACAAATATATGTACAAACATAAAAACTCTGCACACTAAAAATGATACTCAACATTAATATTTTTTAACTAAGCTCACAGGTACAGTAAAAAAAAAAAGAGCAATGAATAGAAAAAAACTATCTTTCAAATTCAGTCTCCGAAACATTCAATGAGAAAAAAGGCACAACCCTGCTGAAAATGTCTCTCTTCAAATATGGCAAATTGAAAGCACGAGATTTTATTACTTTCCTCAGAGTTCTGACCAGTAACTGAAATAATGCATTTTCTTCACCTTTCTATGACATGCATTAATTAGTTGTCATTTGTCAATTTTTAAGCTACCTCTTCTGAGGCAAGTTTAATCTTCTTTAACTCTTGTCTCCCTCCGTATACGTCAGAGGACTGTGGGCTAAGTTGGTGCTTGGATGTGTTGGTGGAGGGGCACTTGGTTTCACAAATTTCTCGTATGAGCTTAGGGACACATTCTTCATTGGAATGGGAATAGCACCCTAAAGAATGATTAAAAAAAAAAAGGTTTAAGTTTTATATATCAGACAAACCAAACATGCTTAAAAATTTCATTAGAAACAATACAGAAGTTATGAGTTAAAACAACTATTAAACAAATCTTGCATCGCTCAATATTTTCTTGATTCTAACAATACTTTTGACTTGATTTTTCGCGAATATTGTTCGAAAAAGGTTTTCTCTGCCTGGCCTTTGAAGGAGACTTTTCATATTCTATGTAACTGCTCAAATTTAACATTTATCATTTTTGATATCATAGAATTCAGGGATCTTTATTACATTCTTTGAAATTCAGATCCAATTTTTTTTTAAAGGATTCTTAGTTATTTTTTTGTGTAAGAAACGAGTTTTTGCTTGTTCCAATATTAAACACTATTTCTGTGAATGCGAGTTAAATAGTGATTTTTGTAATTGAATTCATTACATGAAGTTTAAACAGCTTTAAGCTGAAGAAATATTTAAATTACATCAGGCAATTTTGCTTCCTTTCTTCAGATTAAAAAAAAAAAAAAAGATTCTTCAACTTATTTTAAACATGAAGTAAAAAATAAATTTCTTATCCTCATAAACCTATTTTCCCGTATTCTGTATTTTACAGGAAACAAATTTGTAGGTCAAACAGTCACCACAAAATGTGAAGCGAAAAGAAGACCCAACGAAAGTGGTCCTCAGGGACCCACATAGTCTTCAAGGGGTCCTGTCCATGTCAATAAAAAAAAGGCTACATGAGCCTGAATGATAAAATTTTAGAAAGTTTTCACTAAACTTCAGGCATTCTGTGAATGTTGTTTGCACAGCACTTAAATAGTTTTTATTTATGTACTTTGATAAAATTTTCTAATGTATAAAAATATAAAGATTTTACATGAGAGGCAGTGAGAAGCAAGGGATGTAAGTGGACTTCGAAAGCGCATTAAAATGTTTTTAAAGCGCATTAAAAGTTTAAATCATTGGTAGGCTTTCATTGAACTTTTTTTCTAAATCATGCTATACACTGTCACCGACAGGTAAAGGTCAGTAACTGCAAATTTGATTTTTTTTTTCTCATTTTTGTCACCTATTTTACATTAGCTATATTGTACAAGCTTGCTTATTTGATTTCAGTTGTAAAAAAAAAACGTCTCATTTCAACACTTTCCGATCGTTAGTATTGAATTCAAAACTAGTTTTTTCAAATATCTCGAATATTCATTTCTGCATATACTGCTGTTTACCTGCCTAGAGCAGTATAGAAGCAACTACCAGAGCTACTAGTACCAACCCTTGCTTTAAAACGGAGAAGAGGTTCTATCATTTGTACTGATTAATCTCCAAATTTTTAATTTTTCACTTAAACTCCTTTGTTTCTCACTGCCTTACGAGAAAAAAATGAACTCTACCAAAACAAGTCAAACTTTTGTTTTAAGTTAGGGAAATAAAGCTCTTACTTTTTCTTTTTTTGCAGAAAAAACCTATTTTTCAGTGGTATTCAATATCTACTGGTACTATCAATATGCAGTTTCATTCCCGACAATGAATGCGTACAATGATGGCTGGGATATTAAGGGTTAGGATATAAGAAATGACCAAACTTGATTTATTTTATTGACGATTTCTAAACTTAAAACTATTTCAAACACAAGGACAAACGTTTCATCACTCTATTGTTTGATTACTGAAAAACATTATGAGTGTTTTAGGTTATACACTGCTTGAAATCAAAGAGATGAACTTTTCATATGTTCCCTTTTCAAATCAAAGTGTGGGTGGGCCGATCTAGAAATTCTTGCCCAGACCACACTCACCATGAAAAGACACTCCAAGCTGGAGCAATTATGACTACAATACCAAATGTCGCTGGGTGGTTGGTTCAAAGAGATGCATAAATACATTCCTGTAGTCCCTCTTTTCTGGGAAAAGCTAGTCATGTTTACATAAACTGTTTAAATCTACCACGATCTGAACATTTGTATGGCAATAAGGATTCTCCTTTTGGTGCTAGGCCTTCTGGCACTATTGGGGACATAAATTCAAGTCACTATCATCAGAGTTTGAAATCCCAGACAGCATAAAGAACATATCTTTGTGAGATTTGTCAACATTATTTGACTGCTGTAATCACAAGCGGAATTCTCCCATCAAACGAGCCTCTTATAAAAAGAACATTGAGGGGTTGGAAGGGGATATTACTGAGCGAAGTCAACTGAGATCTTGGACGATGAGATCTAGGTTAGCTCAAAATATAGTCTGCACTAATTGTCTGTGAAATATTGTATTTTCTTATTTGTTACATGAGAAGTCAATGTTAGAATACACTGAGTGATCTAAAGGGAAAAAAAAGTTTTTTCCCCTCCTAGTAATCCTTTTGTGTGTGTTTGTGTGATCATGGTTTTTAAGCTCCTAAGGAATTTTTCGATAAAACATACTTTTAATACAGTAGCACTTAATGTAGCGAGTGCACATTTGACAAAATCGTATTGGATTATCATTTTATTCCTTCTTGTAGCATGTTGTATTAAAGAATTTTCTTGATTTTCGGCATAGTTGACTGCAGAATATCTTCAATAAAATCGATAAACAAATAAATGCACAGATTTGCAGTCTTCCATTATTTTGTTCATTTAGCAAAAAATGCAATAAAAATTTGATTTATGTTTTTAAAGAAATGAAAAGTTTTTTTTTTTTTTTGTGATTTTTTTTAAAAAGGGCAATATTATTATATTTGTAGTTACATTAGATTGCAAAATAAAACATGCTAAAAAATTTAAAAAATAGTTCATTGTACTTAATTTTTAAGCGCTTACATGGGCAATGCGACCCATTAACACTAGAAATACAGCTTTTTCCGTATACCTAGAAAGACTAGCAGCAGTCATTTTGACCGCCATACTTAAAAGATTGGAAATTCCTACTTTTCGGAATTTTTAATCATAGAAAAGATTTGTTTCAATATGTCAGCAATACATTTAACATTTTTATAATAATATAGTCTGCAAATCAGTTTCAGGCAGTTTTATTTCAATTTTATGTTCGATCAAGGGAAATACAAATGTTTTACATAATTGGTAGTAAGGGTAAATTTGTACAAAAAAGATTAACTTTTCTTATCAAGTAATAACTAACAATTATTTTTCACCATGCATGTGATCGTTTTTAAAATTACCTACCACAAATTGAAACGTTTTAAATAAAAAGTGAAGCGTATTTAAAAGTGTATTAGATAAGAATAACGATCTGATCTTGGAGCATAAATCATCACTAGTATCCTCATTTTTTAACTCGTAAATATTGCTACTGTACCTACTGTACAGTACGATTTTGTGCATTATTTTAATTTTACTGCATGCAGTGCATACCGTGTTGTTTTATTTTACATCTTTTATTCCCATTGGTCATTCATTTTGTGCATCTTAAGTATTTCATGTTGAATAACAGTTTTTTATTTTTTAAATACAGTAAAAGTTCAGTTCTTTATGGAAGAAACTGTAATGGTTAAGGAATGCTTTAGAGCAGTTTGAGGAGTGTTTATAAGTGCCTAAAACTATTTGGTATGCTTCAAAAAATTTGGGTGCATATATTTTTCCACAACGCAAAATTTCAACTTACGCGAGGAGTCTTGGAACGCGTCCGTCGCGTAAGTCGGGACTCGACTGTACGTATTTAATTAAAGTATAAGTACTAATAATATTGTGCAATTTGCTGCATTGTACCATTTCTTGCAAGAGTGTTTATTCCTAAATAAATCTACATTTTGAAAAAGAGACAACAATTTCTAACCCCCGAGTCCTTGAACAAAGGGTTGGGGGAGCAAGAGGTCAACCTTGGCTGCATCACACAATATAGTGCTAACATTTCATATTTTTTAGAGAAAAATATACTTTTGCATTAAAAACATTTGAGTTCATAGTGTTAAATGTGTGAGAACATAAATTTTCAAATTGGGTCTGTTTGTAAAGTAAAAATTTACAACAGAGAGAAAAATCTAAAATTTTTTTGTGGTAGAGCAAACTTTTCATAGTAAGAATTAAAAGGATTTTTCATTGACTTTTGCATTTTTTCTAAAATAAATTAAAGAAATAAAAATATTATTGAAATGATGAATAAAATAAGCAGGTATAAGGTAGCATATAGTAAAAAACAATAATAAAAAATAAATGAAATACTTGCAGGATGCAAAAAGATTGAAATTTCAAACGAGGCATGCAACTTTCGGCGCAGCATGTGTTTGATGTCGTTGGCATAATTCCAAAACATATGTTTTTGGCAGATATCGCGAAGGATGAAGATTCAAGGGGAAAAAAATGAAAAGAATAAGAAATTGGGGAGTGAAAATTTAAAAAAATCGTATTTATTACGCATTTTCAGAAAAATAAGGTCTGGAAGAGGCAAAAAAAAAAAAAAAAAAAGGAGGAAAGGAACAGAAGACAAAAGATAATTAATGGTGCACAGGGGGAAAAAAAAAGCTTTCTTGCATTAAAAATCTTATTACAATTTAAAACCAACAAAAGCATAATTTTAAATCTGCTAAAGTATATATATATATAATCTAAAATTCAATTAGTATTCAAAACCATAAGCATATCCAAGATTAGGTAAGTCATAACAAACAAAAAGGTACATTTCAGGCTTATTTTGTTTCAACTTCAAATGAAAATAATATAAAAAAGATTTGAAGAGCCCTAAAGAGATGATTGCTATGTGCATTGAAAACAAAATTGAAGTTTTTTTTTTTATGGATGCAAAAAGATTGCACATTTCAACACAAGTGCTCCAAAAGAAATATAACAAAACAAAATCCTTCAAAAAATCATTTTTCTATGCAAGTATATATTTTTTTCGATTTTGAAAATATAAACTCAAAATGTATTACAATAGCTACAAGGAGTTACCAATGGATGCCTCAATTGCCAAATCGATTAACTCCACTTAAAAAAAAAATCTTCATTTCTGCTTTAACAGTGCTTTATCAATGTGAATTTATATTAAAGTTTTGGTTCAGTACATTTCTGACCATGTGTCTGACCAGTACATTCTGAAAATGTAACATGATTGCCTGTTCTCTCCTATGGATAACACCATCTTCTTCATTTTTCTCTACTTTTTGTTTTATGGAGTTAATCAATTTGGCAAATGATGCATCCAACTATGTTCTCTGCTTGCTGACATAGTTAGCAATATTGATAATCTTGTGATTGAATAACTGGTCTCACTGAAAATTCTTTTTGGAGAAACAAGAAAAAGGTACAATTTTGTTCTGCCTAGAAAAAATAAAGATCAGTGGGGGGAGGGGGGGAATAAGATAAAATCAAAATATTCTGTGAAAAATTTTATACCTCATCTGAATATTTCTTCCTTCTGATGAAATTATAAACAGGGTTCAGCAGATTTTTCATTCCTGATGACATTTAAAAATGGGAACAGTACTAGCAGCTAATTTCTAAGACTATCTCAGTATTTAAAAAGAAAATTATTTGTTGAAAAAAATAAACATAATTGTTGCTAATTTAAGATTTTAAATATATGACCATCGATCTGATTTTTAAACCTGAAGACTAAAAACAAAAAAGCTATGTATGGTTTTATTTAAAATCATTGAGCAAACCTGGATTTATTAACATTTTAAGATACAATGTTTTATCAAGAATCATTGAAAATTGGAAATACTTCTATGGCTATTCTATATGTTATTATGTGAAAAATAACAAAAACATTAAAGGTAAGAATATCAATAAAAACATCACCTACGGAGGTGTGGGTCATGATACCAGAACCTACACAGGGATTTACATGGTATTGGTTTCCAGACTGTGATGCATGAGATAAGAGAGGCTGGCTACAATGAGGGCAACGTGATGCAATAGGATTAGGAGGACTAAAAGCATCTCTCATACCTTTAAAGAAAAAAGTTTTTTTTTTTTTTTTAAACTATGATAAATACATACACAATGGAAATATGAAACAATTTCCAACAATTGTACACTAGAACTTTTCAGAAAACAACAATAAGTATAACCAGTAAAAGCAAATTTTTTGAACGTCTAGAATTACTTTACGTATTATTTAATTAATAATATATCTGCTAATTCCTTCTTCATGGTCTATTAGTTCTTGGGAGATTTTAATGCATTTACCCCGAAACTTCATTTGTATTGAGATAACAATTTTCTTTAGTACTAATTTATTTGAAGCTCCCACTGCTGACAAGACCAACTTCATTGCATTGCTTAATTCTGTACCTCAGAGAAGTGGCATACCTAGGGGTTGGCAGGATTGGCTCTTGCCAGGGACGCAACAGCAAAAAGGGCGACAATTTGCCAAGATTTTTCTGAAAAAAAATTTATGATTTTTTAGTTTGTACGCATGGAGCATTGGGTCAGCTTCACGCATTTACACAATGGTGGTGTATCTGGAACGGGTGCAAGATAGCTTTCCGCTTAAAACGATCCCCGATTTTTCGGGAATGGGGGGGGGGGGCTTGTTAAACCTTGATAGGATCGGTACGTGTATCCAGAACACATTCAAAACATTTTTAAAAAATAAAAATCAAAAACTATTTTTAAAGTTTTTAGAGGTCACTACTTGTAGAAAGTTGCCCCCTATGTAGACAACCATGAGGCTTCTTACAGGGCCATGGGTCTGGCCAGAGGATATTTGGGTCGTTAACGGACGCTCCACAAAAATCCGATCAACAGACCTTACACAAAATCCCGATCAACCAAAACGGATCCTTCACAAAATTCTGATAAACAAGACTGGAGCTTTCACAATTTTTTTATTGAAATAACAAATCTGAAAGCAAAATAATGTGCATATTTCCGTGTATAAAACCAAACCGTTAATTTTTGGAACTTTTTTTGAAGTCAAATTAGAGAGATCAGCTTATACAAAATCTGCTAATTTTGTTTTAAAAAAAAAACGACACTTTTGCTATGCTCCTGCAAGCATTTTTGTTAAAATCACAAACTTTGTAAGTTTTAAACAAAATTTGGTGTTTTTTAAGAGTGTTTTGGGTCAAAAAGTTAAATGCTGAACCCTTATCTGATTTTTTTTTTTGTTACAATTATTTTAAATACTGTACAGAAATATTTCTAGTATAGGTAGATAAATATTGATACTTGAGAGAGCGATGCCCCCCCTTCTCCCCGCCAAATACTAGAAAAACACTTCAGAAAGATAATACTCTCGACATAGAAGAGGAAAACACTCAACTTTAAATGATGCAGTTTGTTGCCATCTCTTAAATTCTAAAATTTTTGTTTCAACAAAAAAAAAAAAAATTTTTTTGCGACACTATTTGATTTTTTCTCAAAAATATTTGATTTTTTACAAAAAACAGACCTTGTGAAAAATCCTGGACAGATCCCTGAGGGCTTTGGCCGGACTTTTTTGAGCATCCTTGAGTTTGCCCCGACCTCGCTCGCAGTAACTGCCATTTGTTATGTCATCTTAACTCTTTCGTCAGCGGTCGCTGGCACAACATCAATGATAAGCTCAGAGAACATGTTACCCCATTATTGAGTACACAGGCGGCAACTTTCTACGAATAGGTACATAAAAACCTGTACCACACTATGACAAATGCTTGGAAAATCACAGGAGCAATGTCAAAAAATAGCGTAAAGGTGGTAGATTTTGTGCAATAAATTTCTTTGCTCTATCAGTACCTTGTACCGTTCTTTTCTTAATTTCGAAACGGTACTTATTTTAAAAACATGCCTCGAATATGTAGGGGGTAAAAGATATGGAGGAGTCCCGTAAAAGTCATTTGTGATGCGCAACAAACTTCCTGTGCACACCTCAGGTTGAAAGACCTAAACCATTCGTTAAATCCTACTTCTTGGCTGATTAGGTCCAACAACCAAAACCAACTTAAGAAATAAACTATTGAAATCTATGTACATGCAAAGGTAAACAATAGACTGAATTAAAGTAGCTATGTTTCTATACTAACAAACTTCAAAAATAATTGAAACTTTCACAGAATGCTTAAGGATTGCAATCTTAAAACAAGGCATGTAATTTTTGGCAAATTGTGTGTTTGAAGCTGGCATGTTCACAGAAAATGTTTTTCAGCAGAAATCATGGTGTTTTTAGAACTCAAGATTGGAAAAATCAGAGTGGCAAGGGAAAGGACTAAAAATATAGGAATTATAGGAAAATAGGAATGTTTTTCAGATTCATAGGAAAATAGGAACACTTCTATGCCTGTAGACCATACCATTTCTATACCACACACATGTCACAGAAGCAGCCACCTCACTGTATACCTTATGGCCCCGTTAAGACTTCAAATCTTTAAATCTAAATTCCTTAAAAAACATCTTGATTTGCTATTTAAGCAGTCAGTTACCCCATACGCAACGGCATGATGTCATTAAATTTTGCATACATTACGCTGCATAGCAAACCAGGGCTGCGCCGTCCCTATTTGCAAGGTGCACGATGGCACCAGAGTCAAAAATGCTAAAAATAGGAAAATTTCTCCAACTAAAAAATTAAATTGAACTTTCAATGCTGTTTATTGAAACAAGCAATCCCTCTCGCTGTCTATCTAAAAGGAAAAATTATTGCATTGTTGTGTCTAAAGATGCTATATTCAAATGTGTAATCCATTACACTGAAAACATGTGATGCTAATGAATGCAGACATTAGCAGTTTTTTTCCTTATGCGTAAATGCTACTTTAAGTTGCCTAGAGTATACACGAGGTTAAGCATATGAGACGCAAGAAATGTGATATTCCTCATTTTGGCGGTGTACCTGTTGTATTATAATTTGTGCAATATCGTCAGTTATCTATCACATGAAAAACAGAAATCTTTTTCATAGTTTAAATTTAGAGTAAGTTTACATATTTTAAAAAACTTTCTAGCTTTTTATGAAATTGATCCAAGAACGTTAAAATATAAAGGGCTTATGCCAACACAAACATAGAATTTAGGTAAAAGCCGAAAAAATATCATCCTGTATGGCGATTAATGGCATAAAGCTGGTGAAGACAGCCAAAAATGATTTTCTGCAAAAATCTGGAATTTCTGCGAATATCTTAATGACTGCACAAGTTTCACAGATTTCTTTAAGTTCAAAGTAAATCAAAAGTTTCTGCAAATGCCGCATGAAATTCGGACATTTTGCACAAGCTTTCCGCCAAATAAAAGTAATTTGTGGGAATTTCAGATTTTTTTCCAATTTGAAGAAATCTGCAGTTTCTGTAGAAATTTCGAGAATTCCTGCAGAAAGTTTGTCTGAGTTTTACTCTCATTTGAACAGAATTGTTCTGCAGGATCAGGCCTCTGTTCTGCGATAAACGCCGCAAATTTAGAAGTATTCTGCTTTGGGGCTAGTAGCTCTGGTAAGTGCTGATATACAGCATGATTTAGAATATTTTTTTCAATAAAAATCTACCTAAGACCTTACCTTTAAACGCATTTTACTCGAAAGTTGAGATTGTCCACTTACATACTTTTGCTTCTCACTGTAAACATGAACTTTGAGGTCATATATTGTCCTATAATGGTCCTAATGAAAATGAGCGCTTTTTAAAAAATATATACTTTATTAAAAAGATTTTTCTTAAAACTTTTTGTATTTATTATATTAACAAGATGTTATGCTGAAGTGCTCAATGTATAATTCAACATTTAATTACCACACTGACACATAGTTGGCTATCAAATTTCTTTTGAATTAAAAGGCCTTTTCAAATAGATTTTTACCAGGACTTAAAGGCCGTGAAGAACTTGGAGAAGGATTGTGAGGAACTGGACTGGATGCTGCTCTAGGCCTGGTATGCAGTGCACACGTCATTTCACTTAAACACCTATGTAAAGATATAAAAGTCGTTGGGAGCACTACCTATTTAAATGTAATACATGTTAAAGCACAATTAACTGAAAAATATACCACTAAAAACATAAATGTATAATTAACAGAGGAGCTTTCTACAAGATCTGCCCTAAATATGTTTGAGAGGAAGACAGGAAACATAACTTTCAATTCTGAGCATTTTCACACACAAGCACATAGAAAACTAACGTAAATTTAAGCCTAACTCTTTATGAAACAGAAAATATCCGACTAAAAATACAAGTGATAGCTGAAAAAAAAAAGCTGAAAGTTTTTTTGGGGAATTTGGCAAATTCAAAGATTGAAAACTCGAGGAATTCTGCAAAATTAGGGGAAAATGCTTTAATTTTATTAAGTTTTCTACAATAGGAAAACGAACATATTATTATAGAATATCAGTTTTCTTATCACCAGATTATTTACTAGGAACAACTCCCTCTTAGTTGTCTTTTATTACTGCTTGTTTAAATAATTTACTAGTTCATTATGAAATATATGGTGCATCCATATTTTCAAATTTAAAATTGAGTTAAAATAAAAGGAAATGAATTCATTTATTTTGCAATGTACCTTAAAAAGCTGTTGAAACAAAAACAAAAAAATCCAAATATTTTGGTGCACTGAAAACATGAGTTTTTTTATGCTCATACACATGGGAAAAATAGGGTTACACGAAAAATACATTATTTAACAGAATTTTTGAAATTAAATAGCGATCTCATTCACTGTCTTTCTGCTAACAAATGCCTCAGTACATAATTGGGTAAGCCTTCATCAAAGAAAATTATCAGAATGGTGCTTGATTCATCACTGGCATTGAAACAAATTAAAGTTCCTTAAACAAAAAATACAGATACTGAAATATTGTAAGTCATCTCAGTCAACAAATGGGTTACGCTTTCTCCAGAAAATTCAGAATGGTGCATGATTCATCATAGATGAACCTTAAAATTGAAAAGAAAATTCAGTATACCTTTGATAAAACAATTTCCTCAATTTAAGGATACATTTAACTAGTCCGGATTCAATTGCATTGAATTTTCATGCTCCTTGTTTTAATGATAACTTTTTTCCAGTTTCTTAACAATCGTTTAATCGAGGTTATACTGTATATACGTTCTCAGTTAAATGTTAACTCATGAATGTGAATCTAGGTATCTACTAGTGACAAATGCCTCAGGCAATGATGGGGTAAACTTTCATCAGAGAAAATCATCAGAATGGTGCATGATTCATCACTGACATTTGAAAATAAATTAAATCTCTTTTACAAAAAAAGTAGATACTGAAAACTTGCAAAGCATCTCAGACAACATATGGGTAAGGTTTCCTTCAGAAAATTCAGAAGGGGTGCATGAATCATCATAGATGAACCTTAAAATTAAAAAGTAAATTTAGTATACCTTTGATAAAACAATTTCCTCAATTTAAGGATACATTTAAAGAGTCCGGATTCAACTGCATTGAATTTTTCATAATGATTGTTTTAATGATAACTTTTTCCAGTTTCTTAACAATCGTTCAATCGAGGTTATACTGTATATACGTTCTCAGTTAAATGTTAACTCATGAATGTAAATCTAGGTATCTACTAGTGACAAATGCCTCTGGCAATGATGGGGTAAACTTTCATCAGAAAAAATCATCAGAATGGTGCATGATTCATCACTGACATTTGAAAATAAATTAAATCTCTTTTACAAAAAAAGTAGATACTGAAAACTTGCAAGGCATCTCAGTCAATATATGGGTAAGGTTTCCTCCAGAAAATTCAGAATGGTGCATGAATCATCATAGATGAACCTTAAAATTAAAAAGTAAATTCAGTATACCTTTGATAAAACAATTTCCTCAATTTAAGGATACATTTCACGAGTCCGGATTCAACTGCATTGAATTTTCATGTTGATTGTTTTAATGATAACTTTTTCCAGTTTCTTAACAATCGTTTAATCGAGGTTATACTGTATATATATGTCTCAGTTAAATGTTAACTCATGAATGTAAATCTAGGTATCTACTAGTGACAAATGCCTCAGGCAATGATGGGGTAAACTTTCATCAGAGAAAATCACCAGAATGGTGCATGATTCATCACTGACATTTGAAAATAAATTAAATCTCTTTTACAAAAAAAAGGAGATACTGAAAACTTGCAAGGCATCTCAGTCAACATATGGGTAAGGTTTTCTCCAGAAAATTCAGGAATGGTGCATGATTCATCATAGATGAACCTTAAAATTGAAAAGAAAATTCAGTATACCTTTGATAAAAAAATTTCCTCAATTTAAGGATACATTTAACTAGTCCGGATTCAATTGCATTGAATTTTCATGCTCCTTGTTTTAATGATAACTTTTTCCAGTTTCTTAACAATGGTTTAATCGAGGTTATACTGTATATACGTTCTCAGTTAAATGTTAACTCATGAATGTGAATCTAGGTATCTACTAGTGACAAATGCCTCAGGCAATGATGGGGTAAACTTTCATCAGAGAAAATCATCAGAATGGTGCATGATTCATCACTGACATTTGAAAATAAATTAAATCTCTTTTACAAAAAAAGTAGATACTGAAAACTTGCAAGGCATCTCAGTCAACATATGGGTAAGGTTTTCTCCAGAAAATTCAGAATGGTGCATGAATCATCATAGATGAACCTTAAAATTAAAAAGAAAATTCAGTATACCTTTGATAAAACAATTTCCTCAATTTAAGGATACATTTCACTAGTCCGGATTCAACTGCATTTAATTTTCATGCTCCTTGTTTTAATGATAACTTTTTCCAGTTTCTTAACAATCGTTTAATCGAGGTTATACCGTATATACGTTCTCAGTTAAATGTTAACTCATGAATGTAAATCTAGGTATCTACTAGTGACAAATGCCTCAGGCAATGATGGGGTAAACTTTCATCAGAAATAATCATCAGAATGGTGCATGATTCATCACTGACATTTGAAAATAAATTAAATCTCTTTTACAAAAAAAGTAGATACTGAAAACTTGCAAGGCATCTCAGTCAATATATGGGTAAGGTTTCCTCCAGAAAATTCAGAATGGTGCATGAATCATCATAGATGAACCTTAAAATTAAAAAGTAAATTCAGTATACCTTTGATAAAACAATTTCCTCAATTTAAGGATACATTTCACGAGGTCCGGAAGGATTCAACTTGCATTGAATTTTCATGTTGATTGTTTTAATGATAACTTTTTCCAGTTTCTTAACAATCGTTTAATCGAGGTTAATACTGTATATATATATGTCTCAGTTAAATGTTAACTCATGAATGTAAATCTAGGTATCTACTAGTGACAAATGCCTCAGGCAATGATGGGGTAAACTTTCATCAGAGAAAATCATCAGAATGGTGCATGATTCATCACTGACATTTGAAAATAAATTAAATCTCTTTTACAAAAAAAGTAGATACTGAAAACTTGCAAGGCATCTCAGTCAACATATGGGTAAGGTTTCCTTCAGAAAATTCAGAATGGTGCATGAATCATCATAGATGAACCTTAAAATTTAAAAAGTAAATTTAGTATACCTTTGATAAAACAATTTCCTCAATTTAAGGATACATTTCAAGAGTCCGGATTCAACTGCATTGAATTTTCATGCTTCTTGTTTTAATGATAACTTTTTCCAGTTTCTTAACAATCGTTTAATCGAGGTTATACTGTGTATACGTTCTCAGTTAAATGTAAACTCATGAATGTAAATCTAGGTACTAGTGAGAAATGCCTCAGGCAATGATGGGGTTAACTTTCATCAGAGAAGTTCATCAGAATGGTGCATGATTCATCACTGACATTTGAAAATAAATTAAATCTCTTTTACAAAAAAAGTAGATACTGAAAACTTGCAAGGCATCTCAGTCAACATATGGGTAAGGTTTCCTTCAGAAAATTCAGAATGGTGCATGAATCATCATAGATGAACCTTAAAATTAAAAAGTAAATTTAGTATACCTTTGATAAAACAATTTCCTCAATTTTAAGGATACATTTCAGAGAGTCCGGATTCAACTGCATTGAATTTTCATGCTTCTTGTTTTAATGATAACTTTTTCCAGTTTCTTAACAATCGTTTAATCGAGGTTATACTGTATATACGTTCTCAGTTAAATGTTAACTCATGAATGTGAATCTAGGTATCTACTAGTGACAAATGCCTCAGGCAATGATGGGGGTAAACTTTCATCAGAGAAAATCATCAGAATGGTGCATGATTCATCACTGACATTTGAAAATAAATTAAATCTCTTTTACAAAAAAAGTAGATACTGAAAACTTGCAAGGCATCTCAGTCAACATATGGGTAAGGTTTCCCTCAGAAAATTCAGAATGGTGCATGAATCATCATAGATGAACCTTAAAATTAAAAAGTAAATTCAGTATACCTTTGATAAAACAATTTCCTCAATTTAAGGATACATTTCAAGAGTCCGGATTCAACTGCATTGAATTTTTATGCTGATTGTTTTAATGATAACTTTTTCCAGTTTCTTAACAATCGTTCAATCGAGGTTATACTGTATATACGTTCTCAGTTAAATGTTAAGTCATGAATGTAAATCTAGGTATCTACTAGTGACAAATACCTCAGGCAATGATGGGGTAAACTTTCATCAGAGAAAATCATCAGAATGGTGCATGATTCATCACTGACATTTGAAAATAAATTAAATCTCTTTTACAAAAAAAGTAGATACTGAAAACTTGCAAGGCATCTCAGTCAACATATGGGTAAGGTTTTCTCCAGAAAATTCAGAATGGTGCATAAATCATCATAGATGAACCTTAAAATTAAAAAGTAAATTCAATATACCTTTGATAAAACAATTTCCTCAATTTAAGGATACATTTCACTAGTCCGGATTCAACTGCATTGAATTTTCATGCTCCTTGTTTTAATGATAACTTTTTCCAGTTTCTTAACAATCGTTTAATCGAGGTTATACCGTATATACGTTCTCAGTTAAATGTTAACTCATGAATGTAAATCTAGCTATCTACTAGTGACAAATGCCTCAGGCAATGATGGGGTAAACTTTCATCAGAGAAAATCATCAGAATGGTGCATGATTCATCACTGACATTTGAAAATAAATTAAATCTTTTTTACAAAAAAAGTAGATACTGAAAACTTGCAAGGCATCTCAGTCAACATATGGGTAAGACTTTCTCCAGAAAATTCAGAATCATTTTTGATGAATTTAAAAATGAAAAAGTAAATATGTGTTGGTAAGAGTGTATTACAGTCAGACCTCGATATAGAGTCACGCACTTATATAAGGTCACTTTTCTTAAAGTCTCGGCTCACTGAATTGGAATTCTATGTCATGTATTATTGGATATATGGTCAGGTCATAATACATTAATCGCTTATAAGGTAACTTTTGTCAGGTTTCTTTGAATGATTTCAGTGCCTAACAGATTCACTTCCAAGAATTCACCGCAATATACGACCCTTAAAAAGTGAAAAGTCGTTTTTCTTATTAACGTAGCAGATAGTGCACAGAATGCAGTAGCAAGTGAGATATACGACAGTGCTACTAAAATATGAAACAGTACAGGGTGGCGACAGGAGCTGGAAAAAAAAGTTCCCTGATTTCCCTGATAAAAGTTCACCAAATTTCCCTGATTTACATTACCAATGGTAATGGTTTCCTTTCTTTGCCCTACCTGAAAAGCATTGCATGTTAAATAAAATGCAGTGTTTTAGAATGGCTTAAGCTGTTAATTAAAAATATATTTTGAAATTTGCTCCTGAAAAAAATAGTATATTGAATTATCGAAAGGGAAATATTGTAGAAAATCTAAAACAAATACTTTATTTCCAGGAACCAGTTAACATAAGAATTCTAAGAAATTATCAAAACCACTCTTAAAGATGTATCTCATCCTGATAAAACTAAAAAATTTAAATGGAAATAATCTTAAACTGAATTTTCAAGCAGTATAAATGTTGCTGCAAGAATAACAAGTGATAGTTAAAGTATAGAAGTAATGTAGCTTTACTTACGTAAATAATAATGCTGTGTGCAGGTAAATGGCAGTATCTGCAGAAATTAGTTTTCGAGATAGTTGAAGAAATGTGTGGTGGGTTCAGTACTAACAGTAGGAAAATTTTGGAATTAGACCTTTTTTTTCGCGCTTCTTTTTCAGCGGAAACCAAATAAGCAAGCATGAACAATAAAGATAACGTACAATAGATGACAGAAATGCAAAAAAAAAAAAAAAAAAATGTGCAGTTACTGCCCTTTATTTGCACACGGCAGAATAGACATATTTATGTAAAACAAATTGAATTTTTTTTCAACAACCAGTCATATTGAGCTATTCTCTAATGAAGAACTTAGGTTTTAATGAATGAATACAGTATTTTAACTTTTAGAAAAAAGAAAGTAAAATATTTACTTATGTACACAACTCAATTTCAAATGATTTCATTAGTTGTCGAAAAAAAATCTTAGATTACTTTAGTAACAAACATTGAAATTAAAAAACAATTATTAATGTCAAAATGTATACGTATATGGTTTTAAAATAAAAGAATTTTAAAGTCTGGAAAAAAAAAACCCTTTCGTATAATCTGAAGTGACAGCAAGTAATACCATGCCAAAAAAAGAACTTTGATTTTCAGTCAAAATTCAATTTCAGCAATTAAATTAAAAATGTCAAGTGATAACTTTTAAGATTTTTTCAGCATTAATTTAAAAAACAAAGATTTTTTTCTTGAAATCGTGATAACAGTATACAGTCGACTCCCGCTGCCACGCGATCTGACTTACGCGAAATGGCTATAACGCGATTAAGTAAGAAGTTTTCAGTAAAGAATTTTCGAGCTAGCGCGAATTCCTTGCCCGCAACATGACATTTTTCAGAAGGGAACCGTGATATGTAAGTTTTTTTCGTGAATGGACCTTCATTCCTTTAGCAACACTGAAAGCAGAAGTACCCACACCGTACTAGTCATTTATCTCTTATACAAATAACTACTTCTCATTTTCTATTATTTTTTTCCTTCTAAATGCGATTGTTAACGAAATATAACGACACCTAAGAGCGCTGTTTCATCCAAAGTTGGTGAAGATAGAAAGAAAAAGAGAACGTTTCTGACAATTAAAGAAAAGGTAAAGCTTCTCGAAAAGTTGAAGTGGAACCAAAAAAATACTTCAAAGCGTAGCACAACAATTAGGTATGACGGTATGAATGAATCTTCCATATGTACAGTTAAAAGTCAAGAAAAGGAAATCTACAAAAGGTCACCGAGTAATAGTATCCAAGCAAAATGCAAAAATTATGAAAATGGAAGCTGCTCGTTATTGTAAATTAAAGAAACCAGGAAGAGGGGAATTGCCATAGAATGAAACTTTATAAAAGAATCAACGAAGCAACTGTATTTCAAAATATATTAGAATAACAGTTTGATCATGCAGCATAATCATCATCATTTTCACATCTTTCAAGTTACAAATATCATTACTGAATCAACTATACAGTACAACTATAGGGCATTTGTTTTCCTTACTACATGCTGTACGTATGTACTGGTTTATTTTATGTCTTTCTTTCCCATTTATCACTGTTTTTGTCCATCATAGCAGTATTTTATATTGAATAAAACATTTTTTTTAATACAAATAAAAATTCAGTTCTTTATGTAAGAAACATTAATGCATAATTAAGAAAAGGTTTTTAACTGTTTAAGGTGGCGTTTACAAGTGTCTAAAATGATTGGTTATGTTTATAAAGTTTTTACGCATACCCTTTTCTACAATGCGAAATTTCGACTTACGCGAGGCGTCTTGGAACGCATCCTTCGCGTAAGTGGGACTTGACCGTACTAATTACTTCAAGGCAATGAGTAAAGGCAAGAGAACAAAGTCATTAATGACGGCTTTCTCTTTGCCTGTAGGGTTGTTTATTTTGTGTAGCTTGGAATTTGTGGAAGGAAAATTCAAGCAAGGTAAAATAAACAACTTTACAGACACAGAAGCAATCTTAGGAAGCTCATCCTAAGATTGAATAATTTGACCTTGAGGAAAAAAGATGCACAAATATGAGGCACTGTATAACCGCACCTCATTAGTTTTACTTTTTTAAAACAAATACTTGGCGGAACATTCATAGGGAATCAAAGTATTTCATTTTGCAAGGAAAAAAATTTTTTTTTTCTTCATTTGATCAATTTTCTCCGAATTTTTGTTATGTTTTCAAAATTCCCTGATTTTTCCCTGAGTGATAAAGTTCCCTGACTTTTCCCTGATTTGTCGCCACCCTGCAATAATGAGGGCACTCAGCGTGTACAAATTGCACTCTTTTACCAGTCATGGAAGCTGAAGAAATTCAGAAAATAATTGGTAACCATTTTGTTTAAATTAAAGAAAAAACACATTAGTCCTGTATTAATGACAATTTTAAGTAATGTAAATTGCACATCAGTTGTTTGCTTGGGGATATTTGAATGCAGCTTTACTCTAAATGAAAATTTTAAAAAATAATTTCAAAATTTCTTACTGATTCCAAAAATTTAAATTGGTTCAAATCAATTTAACTATAATAACCTAATTTTCTGATAGTTTTGAACCTATTTAATTTTGAAGTGATTTAATAAATTAAATGTTTATTTATCATTGAATATATATAAATCGGTTATAAGGTCAACCCGCTTATAAGGTCAGTTTCTTGAAGTGCCGAGGGATGATTTTATATTGAGGTCCCACTGTACATGAATATTATTTGTTTTACTGCTTTTGAAGATGAGAAAATTGCATAAAATAAAATTTTTCAAGTGATAACACGAGAGGTTGTTCCAAGTTTCATTATTGGGGTCTCTATTTTATGAAAAAATAAATATGTTAGAGAGAAAAAAAAAACCCTTTTTCCCAGGAATTCGTAAAATCATAATTTTTCAAGTAACATTTATTTTTAGAAAGTTGATATTTCAAGTGATAAATAATACTTCCTTATACTTGAATTTTTCACAATTATAAGCTTAAGTTTAAAATTCGTGGAATAAAGTGCCAATATGCACATAAAAATATCCGATTTGTGCAAATAGACTGAGGATAAGACAGTTTTGAAAGCAAATATTCTATTTTTGAAACATAAAAGATTTTAATAAGAAAGTGCTTGATGTTTAAAAAAAAATATGCAACTACCATTGAATTTATTAAGAACTAAAATTAACAACAAATAAATTAAATAAATAAATTAAGAAATTATAGAATTAGTCATCCTAAGTCTGAATATTTCAAAATTAGCTTAAATCATTTTAAAGGATTAAAATATTAGCAGGATGCAAAAAGACAAATTTTAAACATTGTCATTTGGAGAAGTTTTTCTTTGGTGCTAAATAATTACAGTAACTCCTTATAATATCGAACTTGTTGGCAGACAACAAAAAAGTGCGATATATCCGAGAACTCAATGTAACTGAAGTCACAAAAAGTAGCAATTCAATTAATGAACAAATTAATGACACCTGCACCTACAAAGAATAAAAAAAAGAAAAGTTTTGGTCACATTAAGACTATTTTCTTACAAGAAAAAAAGCAAAAGCAAATTAGTTTGCTAATCATTTCCTTAACACAAAGCAAATAGCTGTAAATATTTCTATTTTTTTTGATGGAACACAAATCGAAAGTTGCAGCTGAAACTACAATGAATTCAGATGTACAGAAAATATACCAACTTTGTTAATTTATTTAAGGGGTCTAATTACCTTTAATCTTCAAAATTTTCGATTTTCAGGAAAAAATATATATCATGCCTAATTTAATTCTGAACAATTTGATACCTTATTTATTACCATACACAAAAACCTTTTCAAGTTTTCATAAAAAGGCATCAACTTTCCCCATACAGAAGTATGTTAATTAGCTGTTTAAGGCTCTTTTTCTCAGGTGCTGGTTTCTTGTTTTGCGTGCGTGATATCTCAAAAAGTTTCTTATATATTTCCGTAAAACTTTTTATGCATGTTTGTCTAGTTTAATTTTATGATCTAAACCTAAATTTTAACTTAAAATAAAAAATTTTTATAAATATTTTTGCCCAAAAGTTTGGAAAATTTTGATTTTAAATTATAAAATTTCAAATAAATAAATTAAAAAAATAATAATAAATTTAGGTTCAGATCACAAAAATAAACCAGACAAAGATGCATTAAACGTTTTACAGAAATATATAAGAAACCTTCTGACATATTACACACGTGCAAAATGAGAAACCAGCACCTGAGAAAAAGTGGTTTAAACAACTGCTGTTAACATAAATATCTATGGGGAAATATACGGCATTTGTACAATAACTTGAAAAGTTTTTTGCGTATGGTAATAAATAAGGTATCAAATTGTTCAGAATTAAATTATGCATAACATATATTTTTTCCAGAAATTCGAAAATTTTGAAGGTTAAAGGTCCTTAGAACCCTTAAGAAAGAGAGAACATATTCTTTCTGAAGAACACATTCTTTTCTCTCTGAATTATTTTAAATATTCTTTTTCGGGGTGCAAAGGAAAAGCATGATGTATCTGAATGAGCGATATAACTGAGTGCAATGTAACGAGGGATTACTGCAAAATATTAATAAGATCAGTAATTAACTCGCACAATATGATTAGTGCAAAAGTATAGTCTACACATCTGAAACAGACACGTGCGGGGCAAAATGACCGTTTTTCGTGGAATGGCCCTAAATCATAATTTTATTAATGACAAAAATCTCAATTTCCCCAAAATTTTTAATTCAGCATCAGAATGACTGGGGAAAGAAAGATACAAGCAAGGATTATATTTAGAACATCTGAAAGTGTTATATAAGATGAAACATTTTGTTATTTAGTTGCAAAAATAAAAATTAATTTGAAAATTTTTTTAAAGTAATTACTGAGCAAAATTTTTACCACGAACAAATGTCTCAGGTGATAATTGGGTAAACTTTCATCAAAGAAAATCATCAGAATGGTGCATAATTCATCACAGACATTTGAAAATAAATGAAATCTCTTACAGAAAAATTAATTACTGAAATATTGCAAAGTATCTCAGTCAACACATGGGTAAGGTTTTCTCCAGAAAATTCAGAATGGTGCATGAATCATCATAGATGAATTTAAAACTTGAAAAGTAAATACAGTTACATACCATTTTGTGAAAAAGCAAAATATTTTTATGAATTTTCTATATTTTTGTAAAAAAGAAATGATTGTGAATTTCCTTTTCTTTTCTGGGAAAAAGTTTTCAGGTAAAAATTTGAATGTATGTTAGTTAAAATTTTAAATGTATATCATGTTTTTTTTTTTTCTCAGAAAAATCTCGGATATGATACTTTTTGAGCATTTTTTCCTCCTGAAAATCCCGACTTTTCAGTACCAAATTCGATCACAGTTGAAATCCACGAATTCCCATGACTTTCAAGAACACCCAGTAAAAAAGATTTGTTTGAGAAGTATTTGGTCATTAAAGCAAAATAAACCAGCTGAAATATTAGTGACTAATCCAAGCTAGGTTTAAAATAAAACAGACCTAAAAAACTTAGAGGCTACCACTGTCACCAAGTTTTAAAGTACAAAAAAGTGAGGGGGGGTGGAGGTTAGTTTTTAGAACCTTGCACTTGTTATCAAAAACATGATTTTTGGAAAATTTACGTTAAAATGGGTTTTTGAATTATTTCTAAATAAATAAATGAGAGTCAGCAGGAAATTGCATTTTAGATGTATACTTTTTTAAAGTTCTTAGCAAAGCCTCCAAAACAATGAGGATCAAATGTGATTGTGCAGATTCACTTTTCAAGAAACTAATTTAAAAGGAAAAAAACATGATTTATGACACACTTTATGTTATTTTCAATAGTTTGCTTTGAGATAAGCACCAAAAATTCTGTTTAGGGAAATTTAGGCAATTAATAGTCTTATTCAGTAAGTTACTGCCCAATAGCCAGGGCTAAGGCAGATTACGTGAAATACACCGCCAGCTCAGTCATTTCCAGCCCTGGCTCCCTTAAGAGGTTTTCCATCTCCAGCTCAGTCACTTTCCTATACCGGGCTGATGAGTGCTAATAAGCAAGAAACTGTAGTCCTTGGTTGGAAATGACTGAGCTGGCGGTGTATTTCACGAATAGTCTTGTCTACTTCAATCTTGAGAATGAACAAACATCACGACTACGCGAAAAAGTTAAGATTTTTGAATTGATGCATAAAAGTAGAGTAAAATCCCTCTATTACAGACAGTAACGGGACAAATTTTTTTTTGTCTGCAATAGAGAGGTGTCTGCAGGACAGGGGTTTAAGAATGTTATTTGCATTGGAACTGGGAAATTAAAAATTGTCCGCATAAGAGGTGTGTCTGTTAGGAGGGGTTTTACTGTAATTGTAAATAATTAAAAATCCATAAAAAAACTGCATTTCAGATGAAATAGTCATTTTTCAGCACATTGGCATCCAAAACAATGAAGATAAAATAATATTCTGTAGGTAAAATTTTAAAGATAAAAATTTGGATTTTTCAAGAATATAAGTGTTATCCAAAAAAAAAGAAAAAGAAATTTCGGCACATTTTGCGGTATTTTCAATAGTTGGCCTCTATTTCCATCGTCTATTGTCTAAGGCTTGTCTATTTCCATCTTGGGAATGATCAAAAATGGCGACTATACTGATCTAGATTTTAACTAGTAGCACTAAAATAATTAAAAAATAAACAATCCTCATAAAACAATAATTTAGTGGAAATGTTATAGTTTTTAGCACAATAAGGGTTTAAAGCAATGAGGATAAGATAAAATTTTAAACATGAAGTGCTTCATTTCTCATGAAAACATTAAAATAATTGAAAAAAAAAAAAAAAAAGAATTTACAGCACATTTTGTGTTATTTTCATTAGTTTGCAGTAAATAAATATCAAATTGTGCTTTGTTCTTATAAATTTAGGCACTTAAGCATCTTGTCTGATTCCATCCAGTGAATGACTAAATATGGCGACTATGCTTCACGTGTAGCTGCTGGTCTGGTAGCTGTTTGGTTGAAAAAAAAAAAAAAAGATTGTTTGAGATTGACCCTATTATGTTTGTATATTTATTTTATGATGTGAAATTTTGTGAATGAGCTGCTTTTGAGATGTTGAATTTTGTGAATGGGGTCGCTTTTACGATGCCGAATTTTTTGAAGGGGCCACAAAGAGTACCCAATTTGGGTCTAGATTGACCCTAAAGTATGCATGTTTTTCCCCCCGACTTCCTCGATTCCTTAAGAATCGGGAACAGCTTTGTGTATTCTTTTTTGAAAATTTGGCTGTGCGATCTCTTCGGTGGCATTATTATAACAATAAACGTTTAGTTGACATGCAAACTGCAGCACCTACATTCTTCACAATCAAAGCCAAAATAATCGAAGTTGAGCTAACTTTCCCGCAAGCAGTAATAATTGCAGCCATTGCCAAACACAAAGTTCCGTAAAAAAGAAAAAAAATTAAAAGAAAAAAAGAAAAATCACGCATGTGGAGACTTGAAACGGTAGTTAGTCGGCACGTCCTTCCTAGAATGACGTAGTCAAAACCTGCACAACGCATGCGCCCATCAGGATCACCTAAGTTCAGCGACGCTGAGCTCGAAAACATAGTTTTGGGGACTTGCACAGGAGCTTCATGTGCGCAGAATTGAACTGCGAAGGCGAGCTAAAGTCAAATGCTGCTCTGCTCAGGAAGAAACACGGAAGGAAAGATAAAATGGCGTCAACGCGTGCCTCGTGGGGAGGGGGGGGGATTAAAAAAAAAAAAAGGAAGCGGAAATAAAAATATAGGACTTATAGGAAAATAGGAACTTTTTCAGAAATATAAGAAAATATAGGAACGCTGTGATGCCTGTATCTCTTAGAACAAATGCCTGAGACAATAATTAGTTCACTATCAACAAAGAAAAATGCAACATCAGAATGGTACATGATTCATCACTGACATTTGAAAAAAAATTAATTCTCTTATAGAAAAATTAGATACTGAAACAATGCAATGCATCTTAGTCAACATATGGGAAAGACCAATTAAGAATGGTGCATGAATCATCAATTATGGACTTAGAAATGAAATGAAAGAAAAATTAAGGTGCTAGTAATTGAAAACTGTCTTGAGCAAAATTTCATAATTGAGAACAATTTAAGTTGAGAAAAAGGCTATGTCAGCAAGGCAGAAACTAGAGGCTCGGCTCGGAAATGGAGTAGTATGAATTTCATATGGTGAGATGTTCTGGTGGCCATACTGATAAGGGGTCCGCTTGACTCTCCTCCACCCTTAAAAGTGAGAGTCGGCAACTCTCCTGCATGGGTGCAAGTTTGGTGATGTGTTCAAGACGGAAAATATTTTCAGCCCCCCGCCTCAAGCATGCGTGCTTAAGGAAAAATTTATGTGTGTAAATGTTGTAGATTTTAACAATGCCAGTTTTGGAATCTGATTTCAGTTTTAAGCTTTTGACTTTTCTAACAACACAAACTTAGTTTAGATTGTAATATTTAAGCGTTTTGATATTGTAATTCCAAAAACCTAAAAGCCGCCAATAACGGCTTGGGGGTTTCTCTCCAGAATTTTTTTCAAATTGAAGTCCAAAAAATGCAATAGTAGGCCATTTCGATAAAGTTCAGGGAAAGGAGGAGTTCAGGGACTCTCTAACATCATTTTTTTCAAACTGATCGCCTCAAAATCACAATATTAGGCGACTTTCAAAAGTATTAGGGGGGGGGGGCGCTCTGGACTCTCCTCGAAATTGAAGCTTTAAAAACGAAATTGTACTCCATCTTTCATAACGTTTATACGCTTTTTGAATGCATTATCGAAGGGATGGAGTTCAGGAACTCTCCTTCGGCAATATTTCGAAATTGAAGTTCCAAAAGCGTAATTTTAGACGATGTTGGATAGGGCTAAATGTGTTCGGGGCTCCCCGCCGTTAGTGTTTTGCCAATCGCAAACATTTTTACTGCAGCAATAAAATCGCTTGGGACATAAGATTTTTCATTTTGCAACATAAATTAATTCTGATCGGAAAGTCTACCCAAGTTAGTGCCAATTTAACCAGAAAAGAAGGAAAGGTGGGGAAGGGTATGGGCGACTAATGATAATAAACTGGCACCATTCCCCCATAGTCTTCATTTGGAAATAAATTATTTCGTAAGATAGCAGGTGGTGAAATTAGCCATAAAAAAAAACCACTTCAGTGAAGTAGATACATTTTTTAAACGAGGTATACTTTCCAATATTTATTAATTAAAAAAAAAATCAATAGGGGAACTGAATCCTCACCCCAGGGAGGGCCGCCGACTCACATCCCTCTTAAATCACTCAAATATAGCCTAAAGTGGCATTTTAAATATTTCAGCTTCGAAAAATTTTCGGAAGAGAACTCCCGAACCCCTTCTTCTGAATTTACCACAAATATCCTAAATTTGAGTTTTAAGAGGATTCAGTTTCTAATACTTTTTTTTTTCTAGGAACAGTACCCCCCCTTACCTATATACATGACTTATGACCGCCTAAAAGTTTTAATATTTTAATTTCGGAAACTTTTTGAAAGAAGCTTCCAACTCCCTTCCTCCTTAAGTTATCTAAAGATATCCCAAAACAGAGTTCTTAAAATTTCAGAAACAGAAATATTTCGGGCTGGGCAGCGGAATCCCCCCCCTCTCTTTGTGTTTATTAAAGCAGTATAAGTTTGTGTTTAAGATTTATTTTTCTATTGAAAGGGCAACTCCCCTCCCTACATCACCAAAGACAACCCGAAGTTTTAATACTTCAATTTCGAAAATGTTCCGAGAAAGACCCCCGAATTCCCTAACTCTTAACTCACTCAAAAATAGCCAAATTAACAGTTTAATACTTCAGCATGGAGAAATTTTCAGGGAAGAACCCCCCCCCCCCGAACTTCTTCCCTTAAGTTCACTAAATTTGACTTAAGTATAGCCTCAAACAGTTTTTAATACATCAGCTACAAAACATTTTCCGTTTAGAACACCAAAACCATCTCAGCAATCCACAAAGATTGCCTAAATTAGTGTTTTTAAGACTCCAATTTCCGATTTTTTTTAAAAACCTCCCCACACCATTAAAGACAGCCTCAACATTTTTGACTTTTAAATTTTTAAGAGTTTGCAGTGGGAAAATCCCGAACCACTCCTAGCTTCAAAAACGATTTTCAATTCAGTTTTTCGATATTTTATTCTGGATCCCTTGAATAGCCACCCCCTCCCTCGTTTTAGATTGTCCAAAAATACAAACGTTTTAAGACCTCAGTATCGTGGGCTAATTTGCGGACTCACTCTCTTTGCAAGAGCAGAGTTTTTTCGCAAATTCGTGTTGCCGCCATTTTTTTCGTTTCCTTTTCTTTCTCTCGCCCCCCCCCCCTCCCCTCATATTTCCATTCTAGCGAGTGTTAGATTGGAAGACATTAGAATTTAGTGATTCCTCAAGTCCAAGAATATTTTAGCAGAAACATGTTGAAAATGCAGGAACAGTTGCCCATCGGTGTTTCAAAACAAGCTTGAAAATTTCTCCCGAGTCTTTCAAAATTCCCATTTTCACTAAAATCTTTAAAGTCCCTGGTAGTTCCCGTTTTGCCTGGTGTGTGGACGCCCTATGTTGTGGCGTAAACATTTCACCCTTCAGCAATCACTCTCAATCGGGGGTTTAGATTCAACTCTAAAACATTTTTGAAAAAAAAAACGAAAGGATGATCGAAAATGAAAAGAGAAAAGGCTAAATTTTCAAATAGAAATGATTAATTAGATAAATCAGGGAGAAAACTAAGCAACTTCGCGGTCTGCAATGCAGTGAGTTGGAAATAATGGAGCGAGTCTAAAAGCCACTCCTTCCAAAAGCACGTTGCAAACAAAACAAGCCCATGGTTGAAAATCGAGAGCGTGTCAATGTACATTCGTAGTTATGGAACGGTTCAGTAATTAAAGCATATTTTTTAAATACTCAATTTTTCTTTTTTAAGTAAAAACTGAAGGAAAGTCATCGAATTTCTTTCCGTCCCGACCTCCGTCTCGGAAATTTTTTCCAGGACGGAAATCCGTCCTGAGACGGAAGGTCTTGCACCCATGCTCTCCTGTAGGGAGGGCAGTTGCTATCATTGCCTATCCTCAAGACCATGGTCAGTCCTGGTTTTTAAAATTTCCTGGGCATAGTTTTCTTTTGCTTAAAAAGAAATGCAAAAAAAAAGAAAGAAAAAAGTAAGCTTCCTGCAGGCTGGGAAAATTTACACGTGGGCCGTAGGTTGGAAACTTGTATTAAGACATTGTATGTCGTCAAAATTAAATTGAAAGCAGAATAATTTCATGAGTTACCTTTCTTCATCCATTTCAAGACTAGACTCACTCTCGGATAAATGGCGACATAAAGCCTCTCTCCGCTCAACTTCCATTTGCAATTTTTTTTGAAGTCTCACATTTTCTTCTCTACCACATCTTTCTTCCATTGCAAACTGAGCCATCTTCTCAGAATCTACAGTAATATTAAAAATATTACAAAAATCAGGCAAAAACAAAAGGTGGCTTCTATGGGTTTGACAAATACAGCAAAATTGTGTAGCACTATTAACTGATATCCCAATGAACACATTAAAAATAAAATTTGGTGAAAATGTATGAAATCCTATATTTTGGCGATTTGAAAGCTTAAACAAATTTTAGATACACTTACAGGACTGCCACTGAGCTATGATCCCAAAATAGTCGCCAAATGTGGAAAAGAATATCTAAAATAGTCTCACTTTTTTAAAAATTAGTATTAATATTGAATCATGTTACATATACTTTGATGAATAGACATACCTCAAATGCATGGGCTATATATTATGGTTATAAGCGGGATCACCTGGATAAGCGGAGCTTTGTCCAGTTACACAGAAATGCTGTTATTTCATACCAATCTTATTTCAGCGATAAAAATGTGAAAGTTGTGCATATATTAGAGATATTTATAAAACAATGAAAGCACTACATTAATTATTTTTTTAAAATGTCTCAAAGCATTAAAAAAAAAAGTTTTTTTTTTTTTTCAAGTACTAATCAGCCACATTTCTGTCTAAAATGAAGTTACTTATCCCTACTGTTCTGAAAACCCCTTAAACAAAGCAAAGTTTTTGACAATTTTCAGTTATAGTATGATGGATAGCCTAGTAGTCAGTTAAGATAAACCATCTGTTGTCTACCATATGTCAACTGCATTTAACAGGGTTCATACTCTATTTGGATGAAAAAATTCCATGACTTTTCCAAGACTTTTTCATGACTTCAATAAAAATTTTCATGACCTTGTTACAGCATTATTTAATATCTAACAGGAATAGCACTATTTAATATCTAACTTTTGCCAATTTTTAGAAATAAGCATTAGCAAAAACTTCTACATGACTGTCACTACTTCATTGAAGCACTTACTCGTAATGGGAAAAAAAATATCAGTGTACACTTAAAAAACTAAACTATTTTTATTTGTCTTCATCATATAAGTTTATGCGTTTTAGCGTAAATGTCTAATTTTTTTTTTATAAACAAGCAGAATGATAACCAATGGGACAAAGGTTAATGAGTCATCACTAAGTTTCAATAAATTTGCTTCAAAAGTTGTTTTTTAGTGTCAACAATGGCATTTAATCATCCACATAACTTCACAATATTTTCATTTTTTAAAGTAAAGCCACATAGTTTAGTTTTTTGTTTCTAAACCAGGTAATTATATAAAAACCCATTCAGTAGTGAATAAATCTTCCGATTCAAAAGTACTTGTTTTGCTTACTTATTTGCACATTTTCAAATGCATATAAATTAACAACACATAATGTGTGATTCCCGACATTGAACGCAGCAGTGGGCCGCATGGATTAGTTTCGCGGGCTGTATGTTGGGCACTACTGTTTTAGAGTATTAGAATTCCCCTTTTTCTGTATTTTATCACCTGACTAAAGATCTTTGTTTTCTAAAACCTTCAACAAATTAAAATAAACTCTTAAATTTTATACTAAAATTATTACGAGTGATGGAAACCAACTCGGATGCAAATGAATTGCGTTTTTAGAGTGGGCGTGCCAAACCAAGAACTTGCAAGTTTGCTACTACAGAATGTAAAACATAAAAAGTGTTGAAAATAATAATTAATTCAAAATGAGTGATGCCCAAGCAGTAAAATCACATTGCTAAAAAAAAGCGAGTGGTTGCGACAGGAGTGGATGCAATGAGATTTCAAAATTCAGATCTGATTTTTGGATCTTTCAATTTTTGACTTTTAATAACTTTTATGTGCTATACTATTGAATCACATAAGATTTCTAATGCTCTTTTAATTACTGTTACTTTCTCTTTGTCAAGGACATTTTTCCATGACTTGAAATAAATTTCCATGACTTTGAATGAAAATTTCAATTTTCCATGACTTTTCCAGGCCTGAAATTGGCTTTTTTTTTTTCCATGACTTTCCAGGATTTCCATGACCCGTATGAACCCTGATTTAATCACTTTCCTGTTTCAAAACATTGCTAACACACTTTAGTTATTTTAAAAGGAATGTACAAAAGCTTTGAAATTAAAAAACAGTTATTAAATTCACAATCACACATGTATATAAAGCGATCAATAGCTTTTATTACGTACATTAAAGTTAACACGATGAAGTCTTGATTACATTTACAGTATAGTGAAACTTCTATGAGTGACCACCTCCATTAACGACCACTTTTCTGAGGCACCGAATTTCCCCCGTATATGACTAATGTTAAAATACCTCTCGGAAAGACCATTGAAACCTCTCACAAGGACCGGCAAATCGTAAACCCTCAGCATTGAAAAATACCGGAATTTTTGTTAGAGAAAACTCAAAAAGAGAGAGACAACAGAAGAAAAGCAATAGAAAATAAAGTTCATATGGAAACAGAACAGTTTTCTCCTATTAACAAAGATGGAGGAAACCAGAATAATGGATTAAAATCCATTTTCCAGTGGGTCCAAACGTGTTCCTTTCTTGCTCTCTCTGCTTGAAACCTCATTAAAGTCATAAAAAGGAGGGCGTTTTTTTTCGGACCCTAGGGAGGCTAAGGTGGCACATGCAAATCTCAAGGAAAGTCAAGTGTGCACCTTTCATTGAGGGAAGTTGATAAGAATAGGACTTGTTGAAAGGTTGTTTCTTGGAATTTCTTGGTTGCTTACGGGAGAGGGGAGTTAGAAGGGAGCATTCCTACTTCATCAGAGTGGAAAAAATCTATTTTTAGTGCTTTTGAAAGCTCAAGAGTTGGTTTCAGTGAATTTGAATTCTGCTTTTCATCACCATCCATACGTCGCAGTCAGAATTTCGAAAAACCGAGCAATCTCACACTCGAGAAATGTGCAGAAGTTTTGAACTTACACAAGAAAAGAAAATCAGAAAGGAAATTAAAGGAAATTAGCAGTAAAAAAAAAAGCTGTCAGCACAACAAACTCTAACAGAAATAGATAATCTTATCTTGCATTAATAATAAGGACACATTATTAATTTATTTTTGCAGCGGAAAACTAAACTAGAAATGAAAGTTGTTTTAGGAAAAACGAAGAATCTGAAGCAGGCGAATTTTAAAGCTATTAGTTTTGAAGTAGAAAAATCATGAAAAAAGTATATTTTTCAGTTAAAATTTAAAAAAAGTTTCTTTATTTAAATACATTCTTATCATAATGTTCTTGATAAATACACTGCAGGAAGAAGGTAAATAACAACTATGGTACTATATTTGCATGTTCGAAAATGACCTCCAAGAGCGACCAACCTCCATTAACGACCACTTTTTTCAGGAACGGAGAGTGGTCGCTCCAGAGAAGTTTCACTGTACATTGAAAAAAAAAAGAATGAATGGCGTATGTTCATTAAATAACGCAAGGCTAATATTAGCACCCATATAATTGTAATTCATGGACATGCAAATGGAAAAAAAAAGTCATTCCTCGAAAACTTTTTATTATTCATAGAGTTTAAATGTGCACTTACAAATGAGAAACAAGTCGGATATCATAGTAAGTGTTGATAATATACTGTAGTATTTTGTCTGATTTTTTTTGTTACAATTATTTTAAATACTGTACAGAAATATTTCTAATATAAAATATCATAATGTAGAATGGTAGATAAATATTGATACTCGAGAGAGCAATGCTGCCCTCCCCCCTGCCAATTACTAGAAAAACAATCCAGAATGATATTCTCAATATAGAAGAGGAAAACACTCAACTTTAAGTTTAAATGATGCAGTTTGTGCCATCTCTAAATATTAAAATTTCGTTTTAACAATTTTTTTTTGCGAAATTTTTTGATTTTTCACAAAAATAATTCATTTTTCACAAAAAACGGACCCTGTGAAAAATCCTGGACAGACCCCTGTATACTTATATTATAAAAAAAGAGGGCGGATTTTTGTGTGTTTATATGTTCGAGGTAATCTCCAGAATCACTGCACCTATTTGAAAAATTCTTTCACTGTATGAAAGGTGCCTTCTCACTGAGTAACATAGGCTATAATTCGAAAAAAATCCCATAAATAGTTCTTTTTTTATTCCAATTTAGGCCCAAATTTCACGTAAATTGCTTATTGTTGGCGATTAAAGGGGTGAAAAATTACTTGCACATATTAGTATTATATATCGTTGAAAAGGGTAGAATTTTCTGCGTTCTAAGCAATTTGTTTCGATGCTCTAACTTCTTTACGACAGGAGTAGCTTGAACTTTTTTAGGCATATCTGAAATTTAGGCACTACTTTCTTCATTAAATCTATCAATAAAAAGTGAAAGAATTGTCCCACAGTCTTCTTTTTGACACCATTGGAAAAAACGACATTTTTTACTCCAGATCTCTCTCGACCTATGGTCGAAAAAATTAGCTTCTATCTTCAAAGGAAAAAAGTTACAAGCGTTTTAAATCAAAATCGAAATATGTCATTTTGATTTAAGTTGTCAATCATTTTTTTTTTCACGTTCCCACGATCACGCTTTTTGAATCCATTGTTTATTTCCTTATTTTGCATTAATTTTCTCAAACTTATTTCATTTCATGTTTCCATGGTTATGCTTGTAAAATCCATCTTTCGTATTTTAAATTCTTAAAAGTATTTTAATATCTGTCATCATTGTTTGGAAGGGGGGGGGGGATTGGGGGGGGGTTTCATGGTGTTTTTTTTCCCCTTTTATTTAAGCCTGATTGTTGAATATATGTCACTTGACAATTTTTATTCTCAAGGTAGACCGGGCAAAGCCGGGTAACGCAGCTACATAAAGATTTGAAAGCTACTGTTAATTTGATTTTATACCTTTTTGTTTGTTTAGCGAAACATTATTGGCAAAGAAAAAGCATCCGCTTCACTCGAAAAAGAGCTGGATTTCGGTAGCGTGGTCACTTGGCGCATTAGGAGCTGAACAGTTCAGTCTAGGATTATTGTTTTAAGGCAACCGTTAATGTAATTCATTGTTTTGGCAATTTGTTTTGGAAGAAAAGAAACTTTTGATTTGTTTTTATCCGAGTGAAATGTACGACATTTTGTTCTTTTTTTCTGACGACGATTTTCGAATGTTCCACCTGATTTCATTTTTTTTTCGTTAGACAGATTGATTATGATAGCGTGGTTGCTGGGCAAGTTTCGCGATGAACAATAGAGTTGCGGAATTATTTTTACACATGAAAGATATTATTTCATGCCTTTTTTTTGTTGTTGTTTATTTGGCGAAATATTTTAAATTGCAGTAAAAACTGCTTCATTCGCTAAACAGAGTTTCAAAGCAGCTGTAAATCTAATTTAATAAATTGACGAAAAGTTTTAAATTCCAAAGAAACTTCAATAGTTTTTTTTTTTTTTGAAAAGGTGTGTTCGCATTTTATACAAAGAAAAATGATCATTTCATATTAGACGGGGAGGGGGCGTCAATTTTTTTTATTCAATGGACTTCCATTACATTTTTAGCACGGGCATTGTTGTGCGGGTACTGCTAGTAAAGAGATAAGTTTTAACTTTTGTTTCTTTTTTGTTTTTGTTCTTCTTGTAACTTTTCTGCACCCTCATTCTTTTTGCTTTGCTAATTTCGGATTAATCACTTTTCTCAATAGCTGATTTTAGCCATTGGTTTGCTAATTCTAAAAGAGAATCTGGAGACTTGACTGGGTTTCTTATCTGTGCAATCACTTCTGCCTTGTCTTCTTGATATTGTTAGGAGTTCAGTGCAACTTCAAACTTTCTTTAAATGATGACACAGTTCTTGAGAAAACACAGGAGATTTATTTACAACTATGCACAAGAAATATCGTTAACTGCTAAATTATCAATAGCAATTAGGCAAATATCAATTAACACCATAAACTCAACGGTCACGCACGTATTTACATCGAAATACGCAAAAACACAGCCAAAGGCAAATACATACTTTCCAGCCCACAGTTCAGACCAGTCTGACTTTGAAGACGCGGCATGGCTATTTATAAACCTCGGAAGAGCTCTCAAATATTCCACGAGATTTCCGAAGTTTCCTTGCATTTTCTTTTTATTCATTCACAAATCTTATCATTCCGAAATGAAAGGACCATATACTTCATTCAGATGTAAGGGTGTTGTATATTCATTACAAGAAACTATTTACAGCTTATGTTACTAAGACAATTTTAGATGAAAGATAATGGAATAAACGCCAAATTTGGCCAGATTACAACAAATTAATCATACAAATAATTGTTATTTACAGAACTTGTAACAATATCATTTTCCATTTTATTTATTCCCCTCTCTGCTGTTTTTTTTTTTTTTTTTTTGTCATCTTTTAAATTTTTTGTTTTCCTTTAAAGTCTCTTCTATCAACTTTCTTAGTTCCTCCAGATAATTTTCATATGACTTGTGTGCCCACACCATTTTTTTTAAATAGTTCCTTTGTTATTTTTACCTGTTGGTATTTTGCATAACGGCCCCAGTCTCTTATAATTAATCTTCATTAAGCATCTGTTCAGACATTTTAGACTAAAAATGAGCAGCCAGTTTTATTCTGTTTTAATTGCCAATGTCTCACAACCAAATAAAGTGATTGGTCTAATAAGGGTTTTATATTGTTTTATTTTTGTATTAACAGTGAGGAGTTCAGATTTTAATTGGCTCTTTAAACCTAAGAAGCATCTATTCATTATCAAAATTCTATAAAATTTGTTAGTTATTAAAACAAAACCAAAATAAGTTAATCTAAGGTAGCACAATGAAACTTACGCCTGATTGTCAAAAATATAAGACTTTATAAATGAATAACTTTATAAATGAATAGAAGATATTTACTCACGCTCTTGCTGAGCATTTAACAACTGTGTTTTTAGTTTTGCAACTTCGTTGCGTAGATGTTGAACATGCATTGTTAAATTAGCAGCAAGATCTCCATTATTAATATCTCTTGGAGATGGAGGCGCAGATACAGGTTGATCTAGCTTCTCCTGTAACATCCTAAAAAATAAATAAATAAAATAAATTTTCAAAATTAGAATTTTTAAATTTAAAAACTAACACTTAAGATGATAAAAAATACGATTTAGGCATAAGTCTAAAAATTAATGGACAAACCCATGAAGAGTAAAACATCAATGTAAAATAAATAAGCTTCTTTTGTAAATGATCCCCCTTTTTTTTGTCAGTTGATTTTTGTCAGTGATCTATGAGTAGCTTCAGTTTTAACAAAAAGTTTATTTGTTAAGATGGTTTACTGCAGGGTTTGGTTTTTTGCCGGCAAAAGGTATTTTTGCCGGGACAGCGGAGAAAACCAGGGCAAAAATGGAAAAAAAACGGTAAAAATGGAAAAAACCTAATTGCAAATAAAGTAGCATTATAGTGTTAATCAAGAAATAGTGACAATATAATATAAATAATGCACTTTAATATTTTAGTTATGTCTCTCCATGTTACTTCTAATTTATAAGGTGAAAAATAAATAAAAAACAAATGTTGGGATTGCAAAACTTAAGATTTTAAATGTTTGCTAAAACATAGAATGTTTACTTAAGCTTAGTAAATTAATAAAAAAAAATTGAATTCTAATTATATATATATATATATATATATATATATATATATACAGTCGACGCTCATTATAACGACCACACATTATAAAGACCGTCCCATTATAACGACCAGTGGTAGAAGTCCCAACTTTGTCTCTATAAACTCTATGTTAATTTGCTTTCGTTATAACGACCGTTCTGTATCGTCTAATCCAATACAGCGACCGAATCAGCGGACGCTATTTCTTGTGTTCTTTCCAATAAAACAAATTTGTAGCTTAAAATGACATTGATTATTGTTTACGGATATCTGCCTGAAGTTTTCAATGTCAAATCCAACTTTAAGAGGGGGTGGGAGGGGGGGATTACCATTCACCACAGCTAGCACAGAAAAAATAATGGGAAGAAAAATCGAGAAAATTCCAGATTCCTAAGAAAAGGGAGTTGACAGATGTATTGGTAGTTTGGTGTTTAAATCTAGTATTTTTAAAGATTTGGGGTTCTCGAGGGACTTTTAAATGTTTCTTTGGAAAGCAAGAGAAACACAATTTATTACCTATATCTGAAACAGAAAATAATGTTTTGCAAAAATCACGTCTGCTAAAAAGACAGACCTCTGTTTCTGGTTTTATCTTCAGAAATTGTTGTGGTAGTAGTAGTAGTAGCAGATCTGAAAGTGTGTAACATTTTCCTTCCTATATTTTCTACTTTAAAACTTGTTTAATATTCTGTCATAATATTTTGCACACTACTTTTCTAAAAATTCCTATGATAAAAAATATTTGGGCATTTACTTGGGCATGCATGATGACGGTGTACATTTTTTAAATTTATACCTCTTATAACGACCACTCGTTATAAAGACTTTTTCTCTGGGACGGAGATGGTCGTTATATCGAGCGTCGACTGTATATACATATATTTAATCACTTTTTTTGATTGCACTAAGAAAAAAGCTGATCAATATGTGCATTCTATATTCACTCTACTTTTTAGTGATACTAGCTCACTCTACAAAAAATAGCAAAGCCTTTTATCAAAATCTTTTCATGCTTTTACTTTTATATAAAAGGAAAAAAAAACTGTAAGTTGTTAACACAAAATCTATTTTTGCCACTGTGGCAAAAACCTATTTTTGTCGGGTGGTAAAAACCGTGGTTTTTTCCGCCTCCGGCAAAAACCTGCCAACCCTGGTTTACTGATATTAAAGTCATTCTTATATCTTAAAAAAAGTACATAATTTTTAAATATAGTGTTGCTCAAGTTATTAAAATATTAATGCAACTATTTTCGAGTATTGTCATAGGAAATGTTGGTACCAACCCAACCACATGAAAGCAGCAGACCTTCAGCGTCATATGTCCGATATCTAATATCTAACAAAATTTACATCTATTGCATCACTAATGTGAAGGAATTTAAATGCCAGGGTTTGTACTCAATTTCAGAAACAAAATGAAGGAGTTTTGGAGGAGTTTTGAAGGAATTAAATGAGATTTTGAAGGAGTACTAATGGAGCATCATTAAATGATGTCACACTTTTTTTCAATATATTTGACCATCTGCACCCTTTATTACAAAGTGTCACACTTCACCCCAAACTCCTCCTTTTGTCATGTCATATTTTTTACAAACATACTGTTACAATAACTGTGTGATGTCACTTTTTGTCACCCTCTCTCTTCCGCTTGTCACAATTTTATGAGCCCGTCTTCTCCTCAAAGCATGACATCACTTGGGGATGACTCTTTTTACAATATCATAACTGCAATTAACTAAACAATTATTTTCTTTTAACGCAATCATTTAATATAATACAGTGGCTCCCAAAAGTGTTCGTACACCTTGAAATTTTGTAGTAAAACCAAAATAATGCAAAACTGAATTCGAATATGAAGTCCAATTTTTTTTCACACCATTCCTATGCCATTGTGAATAAAACCCAGTAGTTTTTTTTGGAATATTGCCAGATTTTATTTTTGAAATTTGTCAAAAAACGAAGAGACAGAGAAAAAATACGCCACAAAAGTCATCGTACACTGAAATAGTTTCGAATAAATTCATAATTAAAATTATCATATGTGGTTTTTTTTTATTATTTTTGCATTGTAATGATACTGTAAAGTCATTTGACTTTATTTTTTTGTGTTTTTATTCCCTAATATTCTGCTTATTATTTTAAAATGGCAGGTATGCGTAAAAAACAACAAACACGATTCGAAATTCGGTTTTTTCCCTCACAGTAGCCGTAAATTGATTTGAAATGTCTCTAAATTGGTTAATTTATACCATTCTATAGTGAAGGGCTTGATAAAATGCTTTAAAGACAAGAATCGGATCGAAAACAAGGTAAGAAAAGGTCAACTGGCAAAGTTAACAAAGCGTGATCGGAGGTTTACAGTAAAAAAAAAATATGAAAAATACACATTTCAGAACTGAAAAAGTTTCTACAGAATTGAATGAAACATTTTACGTTTAATTTTTACCTAAAATTGTTCGAAAAGTTCTCGGATTAGCTAGATTAAATGGGACCTCTTCCCGCAGAAATTTTCTTGTTCGTGCGGAAAACAGTAAGATTACGCTTTCCGTCGTAAAATCAATGTTAAATAAGCTCAATACGTTTTGGAACAACGTCTTATTTATAGACGAAAATAAATTCAACATTTTGGGTTAAATTGTTATATAATTGTAAATGAAAGAAAAAAAAGAGGAATTTAATCTTAAGAACTTAGTTGGATCGGTTAATCAGAACGTTGAAGATGTTCTTGTGTGAGGGTGCATCTCGGCATCAGGACTTGGAAATTTGGAATTTTTTGATGAAATAATGAATTATGCTGTTCATTTAAATATTTTAAAAAGTAATTTAAAACTATTACCCCAAAATTTGGTAATCGGAAACAACTTTGTTTTTTATCAAGATAACGATAAGAAGCACACGTTCGCGTATGGTGCCTCAAAATTTGTCCTTAAGCTTGGAAATATCTCCTCAATTGCTAGATTTAAACTTAATGGAACATATTTGGAGATATCTGGTGACTAGATTACGAAAATACACCATTGAAACGAAAAGCGAACTAGAAACAGTAAGACTCGTAGTGCGGCTGAACACTTACTCAGAAATTGCACAAAAAAAGAAAGAAACAATGAAATCTATTCCCAGACGTTTAAATGCTGTTGTTGTTATTGCATGATATCCCACTAAATGATAACTTAGTAAAAAGTTAGATTATTTACTAATTTTTGACATTTTTTCAAAGTGTACGAAGACTTTTGTGAGATAAAATTTCCGTAACTTTTTGGTTTTTGATTTTTAAAAAATTAAGTTTTAATGTTTTATTAAAAATTTTTGTGTAGTTTTGTTTTCATTGAAAGTCGTAGGTGTACGAACACTTTTGGGAGCCACTGTACATCTACTTATGTATTTTTAAATATTTAAATAATAACTAGACAACCTGACTTTTGCTGCTAAGAGTGTGGTGGAGGGGAAAACAATAATCATAAAACTTGAAAAAATAGCCAAGCACCATTTCAGCATGTTTTACTTCACTTTTGAAATGTCTTAGTCTTCTAATAAAATGCTCACCTTCATCTTTTATGAATTAACTATGATCAATTTTTAAATCGAAAATGGAGAGAAGATTATGTAGTCTTGAAATAAAAAAAGGAGTTTTGAAGGAGTTAAAACCAAAATGAAAGAGTTTGGAGGGCCCTTCAAAAAAATTTCATAAATGAAGGAGTATTGGAGGAGTTTTGAAGGAGCGCACGAACCCTGAATGCTGTAAGAAAATGTAAGCTAAAGGTTTAAAAACATGCAAAAACAGAAAAATAAAATTTTAAGCTGTAGAAAAATGACTTTAAAAAACAACAACAAAAAAATAAATAAATAAATAAATGTTTTTTACATTTACATTAGGAAAGATACGGCTGGCCTACTCTCCCAATAGGCAATCAACCGCTCAATTTATCTAGTTATTCAATAGATGCACCACTAAAATTATATATAGTGGCTCCCAAAAGTGTTCATACACCTACGACTTTCAATGTAATAGGCCCATATCCATTGGTTAAAATTAATATTTCGGAATGGGTATTTAATTATAAGATCTATGATGAATTTTTAACAAAAGTACATGAAATTTTTTAAAAAATATGGAAACTTAATTTTTTAAAAATCAAAAACCAAAAAGTACCAGGAATTTTATCTCCCAAAGTTTTTGTGCACTTTTTAAAAAAAGTTTATACTGTCGGATCCCGCTACAACGTGATCCGACTTATGCAAAATGGCTATAACGGCTTAATAATATAATGGCTTTTCATGAGGAATGAATTTTTTAATGCGGACACAAATTACTTGCCTGCAACATGAAGTTTTTCGGAAAAGAGCACCAGAGTTAGAATGGGCGTCGTTGACACTAAATATTGGGGTTTTGTGAATGGACTTTCATCCATTTAGCATCACTGAAAGCGGGAGTTAACCCACTGTATTAGTCTAAACAACGCTTTGCTTTAGTTTATAGAAACAACCGCTCCGATCCTTAACTTTTTTTTTCATTTTACATATAAACATTGATAAAATACATTCTGATTACATTCTGATCACGCTGCATAAACCTTCTTCATTTTTTAAATTATAAATATATTTACTATATCTATACTGTTAAGTGCAAAAATAATGCTGTAGTGTACATACTGTAAGTTTCATACTGCTTTATTTTATGTTTATCTCCCCCATTAATCACTGATTTTGTGCTAAATTACAGAATTTTATGTCAAATAAAAACGGTTTTTCTAAAATACAGAAAAAGTCGGTTCTCTGTAAAATATACTGTACAGGGTTCATACCCTTTAGGCAGAAAAAAATTCAAGCACTTTTCAAGTACTTTTCAAGGTAAAAAATTTTGTTTTCAAGGCAATATCATAAATTTGTACTAAAAATATTGTATGCAGATTTCATTTACTACAAACACATAGAAATAAGGCAATAATACAAAAAAGTATAGGAAAGCAAAATAGCTTTTTCTACAACGAGAGACGCTTTGATGAAAGATCTACTGCGTTGAAAGTTTTTCTGAAAATGTTTGAAAACTTTGGTCATAAAGAGAAGCAGATACCAAGAGGTTTAATTTTGAGGTTTTTCAAAGGTTGCAGCAGTCAGAGGTTTGCATATTTTCTAGAATCAGCAAATTAATACTTAAAAAAAAAAAACCTTTCATAAGTGCTTTTAACTTTTATGGGAAGAAACTAAAATACCCAAGTGGCCCACCCCCTCTCTGGCAATGGCATTGCCAGAGAGGAGTTTTTGAAGTCACTCCCCCCCCCCCCCCGGTTTCAACATTTATTTCCAATATTTATAAAGGGTTTATTACAATATAAGGGCGTTTAGGACAAAAACACTACCCAGAAAGTTATTTCAGTTTTCAATATTAAGTTCTAAAAATATTAGGTTTGCAAATCATTTATAAGTATGCAAATCAATTATTCGTATTTATTTATTAGCTGTTCAGACAAGGCATTTCAACTGTCCTCGAGTAAATTTAAAAATTAGGAAGTAAGAAAAGTTTATGAAAGTCCACAGTCCAGTCTCTACACCTCAAAATATACAAAAGCAGCTTAAGCAGTGATAAATACTCTGAATGCAAAACTTGAGCCTATTCAGCTTTCATTGATTAACTTGCAATAGACAATAAATGTGCAAGTTCAGATTTATAGAGCCATATTTCGAAATTGAAAAGATTCACAAGAAGTTGACATATATTATGACAAAGTAGTTTTATTTTGGGAAAAAATGGGTTATTGTTGAAATTAGAATTTAAATTTAGAAAGGCAATAATATTCAGGTGATTTGTGAGTTCATAAAAAATTACCTGAAAGTTTCAAAGAGCAAAATGGGGCGAGGGGGGGGGGGGAAATAATTTTTAAAACTAAGACCCCTATTACTTGAATATACATATGTACAACAACAACTTTTGCTATGCATACAATTCATAAAATAGTTTATTAAGTCAAAATATTTTGCTTAGAAATACCATGCCCAGTGCCTGTTGATAACCAGCAACAGGCACTGGGCCTAGCTAGGCTTGTACTGGTCAATTTATTAGATCCAATGAAGATGAATGACCTCCTTAAGCTATCTACCCCTTTGCTGATTAAAGCCTCTTTCGGTAAGCTCCAAGTACCCACAACCTTAATAAAGTAGTAATTTTGAACATTTGAGGAAAAGGGGAAAATTGGAGATATAGGGAGGTAAAAGCATAAAAACGAACACTACTGGATTTCAAGTGAATAATCATAACACAACCACCCCTGTTATACACCTTATTTATTTTAGCAGACATAAAAAAATGATGTACTTATAAATAAAATTATATAAATCAACTTTATATTTAAAATACAACTTTAAGTTAATTTGTTAGGTGCTCAACTGCTGAAATTTAAATTTTTTTAAAAAAATCTGCTATGACCAAAAATTAGGTAAAGATAATCATTCAAAATTGCAAAAATAAATTAGCAAATAATTAAACAAGACCAAGGTAATAAATTCTTTAACTCTTTAGTTATTAAAATAAAAAATAAAATAAGCTAATCTGATGTAGCAGTGTCAAAATAACTACTAATTGCCAAAAATATAAAAATATTTACAAAATGCAAAAGAATTGAAATCTCAAACAAGGGAAGCAAATTTTCGCGAATTAAGTTTAATGTTGTCATGTTTCCCATAAAATAAACTTATATTTTACTGAAATTAAACATAAAATATGCTAATCGACGGTAGTAAATATGAAAATAACATCCGATTAGTGAATATATTTAAATATTTGCAAGATGCCAAAAAGATTGAAATTTCAAACACGAGAAGCAATTTTTCGCAAAGTCCGAGTTCGTTCGACGTGGCATGTTTCCCATGAAATAAATTTATTTGTTTTTTATTAAAATTAAACAAAAAATATAGTAATCTAAGGTAGCATATGCGAAACTAACATTTGATTAGCCAAAATATTTAAATATTTGCAGGATGCAAAAAGATTGAAATTTCAAACACAAGAGCAATTTTCCGCGAAACCCGAGTAAGGTCAATGTTGTCATGGTTTCCAAATAAATTTCTTTGTTAATTAATGAAATTAAACAAAAAATAAACTAATCTAAGGTACCATATGTCAAAATATCTTTCGGTTGTAAAAAACATCAAAATATTTACAAGATGCAAAAGGATTGAAATCCCAAACACGGAAGCAATTTTTCGCGATGTTGCATACTGAACACATGTTCAGAAAATTGCATTGGTGAAATATTTTTTAAAACTTCTAAGCACAATTCGTTGATTTTTGGGAGAATTTAAGCACTAAAAAACTTTTTCAAGGTTTTAAAACTTTTTCAAGGTTTTCAAGCACTTGAAAATGAACTTTTTTTTTCAAGCACTTTTCAAGGTTTTTCAAGGGCGTACGAACCCTGGTTTACAAACGTCTGAAACAATTGGGTATGCTTATAAAAAATTACGTGTTCACAATGGGAAATTCCGACTTACGCGAGGTGTGTTGGAACGCATCCCTCGCGTAAGTCGGGACTCGACTGAACAGTATTTAATAATCTAAATTTTTATTGAGTTATTATTTAGAGTATCATGCAGTATCAACAACACCCTTTAAACGTCTGGGACTAGATTTCATTCTTTTTTTTTTTTGCGTAATTTCTGAGTAAGTGTTCAACCACACTTTGAGTCTTACCGTTGTAGCTCTAATTTCATTTTAAAGCTGTATTTTCGTAATCTAGTAGCATTGCAATAAGCATCCAATGCCATTTTCAGAACTTAGGCACTTAAAAACAGGGTTGGTTTTTTGCTGGCAAAAAGGTATTTTTGCCGGGACAGTGGAAAAAACCATGGCAAAAATGGAAAAAAACCGGGAAAAATGACAAAAACCTAATTGCAAATAAAGTAGCATTATATTGTTAATCAAGAAATAGTAACAATATAATATAAATAATGCACTTTAATGTTTTAGTTATGTCTCTCCATGTTACTTCTAATTTATAGGGTGAAAAATAAATAAAAAAAAAATGTTGGGATTGCAAAACTTAAGATTTTAAATGTTTGCTAAAACAATTTTTCAGAATGACCTAATTCCTTCAATGCTAAAACAAAGAATGTTTACTTAAGCTTAGTAAATTAACTAAAAGATTGAATTCTAACTATATATATATATATATATATTTAAGTAATCACTTTTTTTATCCCACTAAGGTTTTTAAGCTATTTAATTAATAACAGAATATTTACTTGAATATAGTAAAATATTAACTTTTCCTCACTAAAGAAATAATGCATTTACATGCAAGACAGTACCTAAAGATTTCTGCACACCTAGTCGCAACTCTTCAAATGTGTCCTGCAAGTTCTGCTGCAATAGAGAGATATTTCTCAAATTTTTCTTTTGTACAATCAAAAATACGAAACCGTTTGTCAGTTGCTTCTCTCAAACTAGTTTATTGCTATGCCATGCTTAAACAACAAATAGGTTTTGATGAAGATGGTATAGACTATGATGATTTAAGTGATATTTCAATCTAAAGAAATGTGTATTTTGCTTTTTAATTACTTTATTTCTTTTATTTTATAGTTGTATCTGAAGTATACTTTATATAGATATTTAGTATTCTGTAAAAAATTCTATAATAAACAAGCTAATTACATTTTCATTGTAAGTTAATTATTTGTCTTAGATGTAACAAACTGAAATTTTATGTTAATGTTTAAAAATTTAGAAGTTAAAATGCTCCATAACTTTAAAAGTAAGTTAAATCTTAAATTTTTTTAAACTATAAAAATAATTAAATTAAAATTTTATTAAATATTTTCATGCTTTTAGTTTTATATAAAAGGGGAAAAAAACTGTCCGTAAGTTGTTAACACAAAATCTATTTTTGCAACTTTGGTAAAAAACTGGCAAAAAACCTATTTTTGCCGGGCGGTAAAAACCGTGGTTTTTCCGCCTCCGGCAAAACTTGCCAACCCTGCTTAAAAAGTATTGTGTACGTCCATCTTGGAAATGACTAAATATGGCAACTACACCAAAAATTAAGAACATTTTTTTTTAATTTGTAGCATGATAATTATTTTAAAATAATAAATCATCATGAAACTACAATTCAGTTGAAAATATTTTAGCACATTTGCATCCTATTGAAGATAAGATGAAGTTTTAAGAACAAAATTTTTCATTTCTCAGGAAAATTACACATTTAAAAATTGAAAAAAATAAAACAAAATAAAATAATAATTTGCAGCACATTTTGCACTACTTTCATTAATTTGCAGTTAAAGAAAACATCTAATTCTGCTTTGTTTTTGGAAACTTTGGAAGCGTTGTGTCTACTTCTATCGTGTTAATGAACAAAAATGGCGACTACGTTTCACACGTTGCTGAAAAGTTTCCAATAAAAAAAAACGATTTCTCCGATCGACCCTCCCATCCTCAGGCTTGTACTTCTGAAGCAGTAAACTGTGCTTTCCCCTGTTGAGTTTGTGCATAATTCCTGTTCACATGAGGAATTCATTTCTTGGGAACAATAGAGGGGCAAAAATGGCGACTGCAGAAGTTTTTTTGTGTCGCCACTTGATTGCCAGCGACATTTTACCTCAAAATTCAAAAATTTTCAGGAAACATCGACAAAAATGAAGAGTTAGATCTCATGGTACAAAACTCTTTTTTGGCCAAAACTGAAAAATTCCCCGACTTTTCCATGACATTTTTAACTATGTCATTTTCCCTGGCAATTCCAGGTTTTCTAGGAGCGTACAAACCCTGTTATCCGTTTCTCATTTTAGCCTTTTTATGGTTTATCCGTGATTTTTATCATCTGCCCCACATGTGAAACCCAATTCCGCGGATAATCGGGAGTTGACTGTACTTTAACCCTTAATTTTTTTTAAAAATGTAACACATAATAATTGAGCTATCACATTTCATTGGAAATCAAATTTTACATGAAATATGCTCAAAATGGTCTCATAACCGTTTCTGAAGACATTTGACTGTAATCGTTTCAAGAAGAAAATGAATTTCCTACTGCTCTTTTAAATAAGGAATTTGGGGTTGGGGGGGATCTGAGGAGGGGAAATAACACATTTTTTGGGACGTGCTGTGTTAAGAAAATTGAGACCTTTTCAGGCATTCTGTGTCTTTTATGCACTATGACGCATCAACGGGATCCCTGATGCTCCAACCAAATAAACTTATTCTTTTTAAAGCACTGATTTCAAGTGATTTAAATCAGATTTAAAAATTTAAAAAAGATCAAATGGCTTAAATCATGATTTAAACCAGGTTGATTTAAAATGCAAAACCATGCAAAAAACCGAAAGGAAAAACAATAGAACATTGAAAGTATTTTAATACAAAATTCAGTTCTGGATTTTTAGCTTAATGACATTTAAAAATTTGCATTCAAAAGTATGAAGGATTTAAACATTTTTAAATTAAGGCATAAATGTAAATAAACAAATTTTATCTTTAGCTTTTTAACAAGAGCTTAATAATAATCAAAAAGGAAAAAAGTCCAATTCCTATCACAGATCGAATTTTTCTTTAGCAATACAAAAACTGAAAATTTTAGAACTGCTTAATGAGTAAAATAGTTTTAGAATTTTGTTTAAATTTAACTATGTTGATACATTAATAATTACAGAAATGACAGCTAGAATTTTTGGGTAATTCAAATCATAATCCATAATGAAAAGAAATTAAGTATATACCCTTTTGTCGCTCTCTATCTCATCAGGTTTGGTAACACTTTAAAAAAGTAATTTTAGTCACATTATGTCTAAAAGTGAAAGAAAAATCCCACGTAAGCAGAAAATTGTTTAACATAGCAGGGAAAGCTCTGACAAAAAACAAGACAGATATGGCTTTATAATGGCAGCAGTATCACCAAGTTCAATTAGTTAAAATATTTATGTACAGACCAATAATTGCATTATTATTTTCTGTGTAGTAATGGAAAAATAAAGTTTTCAGTTGCATTGTCAAGATAACTGGTCGATCACTGGTTGATTGAAGCGAGGAAATACATAAGCATATCTTTCCTAGCTAAACTTATCTAGTCTCGCAAGACACATTATAGCGAAAAAAAATATTTTAAAACATTGATTGAAAATGACCTTCAATGACAACATACATGGTAAATTAGGCATGCAAATAGATCTTAGTATAAATACAATATTACCTTTTTTCAGCTTCTAACTTATCCATTCTTTTCCATAACCTATTCACTAATGCTTCTTGTTCCTGTTCTAAAGTATTCTCCAGTTCCACTTTCTCACGACGTAACTGTTCTAAGTTACTTTGCTTGCCCAATGTTTCAGCCTCAAGCTTTTCAATTTTACGCATTAGTTTATTAACAAGAGCTTCTTGTTCTTGTTCAAGAGTCTGTTCTAACTGCACTTTTTCTTGCCTCAACTGCAAAATAATTTTCCCATGTGTCAATTAAGTACATTAATTGGCAATTATCATACAATTATCAACCATCTTCATGAAACAGGTTTAATGCAGAAAGAAACTGCAATTGAACAAAAAGGGGTCATTCCAAATAAAACAAGCAACTTCTTTTTTTTTTTCAAAAACTTGACACACAACTTGAAATTTAGAAGAAATTTAACATAGTGTTCAGTTACACATAAAAAATAAAAAACTTTGTTAGTAAACAAAACCCATTTTGAAATTATATGACTGTAAAAGCTCTTTTGATTATTATTATTCTTTTAATTACGCCTCCAGTCTTTTCAGACATGCGGTAATTTGCAGTTTGTTAAGAAAAGTTCTGCAGTTTTGAAAGAAAATGACATATAAACTTTGTAGGGTGGCAAGGAAGATTTTCAGAGTAAAATTCCTGAAACTCCAGACATCGGTGTCATGACATACTTTCATAACATAGCACTTTATTTACGGGCATATTTTTTTTTTTTTGCAGAAAGAACACAAAAGTCTCAGACTTTTTATACTATACGCGAATGAAGGAACAGTACATGCATTGTGAATATGTGGCAAGATCATAGAAAAACTAGATTTTTTTAGCAAAATGAAGTGAAAACAAATAACTCCTTTGATTTAACATTATTACAGTACTGGTAGATTTGTCAGAAGGGTTGGGGGGGGAGGGGGGGTCGAAATCACGACCTGGGTAGACAAGGGCAGAAGAACTATCGGAATGAAATTTGCTAATTTCTCAGGGGTTTTATTAACATCACTCTAGGAACTGTTTAAAAACTGTACGCTTTCAGTGAGATATATGCCGGTCAAAATAAGAGCAACATTGCAGGACTTTTTCTAGAAAATAACATTAAAGGAATTTAACAAGATTGCTGATGAATTTCCTCTGAGAGGACATTCGTTTGTCTTTTGCGACCAGGATTTTGGGACAGTAAAACGAATGTTAAGCAGATATGACAGATTTAATTGCTGTGAGAAATCCAATCACTTTTAGTGAAATTCTGCTGTTTTGCTTATTGCTCTCATCAAAATTTGATCATGGGCGCCCATATGCAAAACTGTAAGGAGGGGCTCAAATATTTTAATCATAGTTGAGCAGAATATTTTCCCCATGGAAACCGATTTCAGGACAGATTAGAATCATCAAAATTTGACATTTTTAATAAATTATTCATTAATAGCTGGAGAAGAAATGTTTTTACATTTTTGCAAAGAAAAAAAGCACTAAAAGCAAGGATGTTCTAACTTCTAAGGGGGGCTAGAGCCCCCCTTGCCCCCTATATGGGCGCCCTTGGATTTGATCTATTGTTGAGTCACTTCAGGTTCTGGATGACCAAATTTATCATTGCGTTGGATTGTTAGGTAGCTTGATTTAATACATTTATGAAAAAAAAAATCGTACAATGCTTAAAAGCTTCTCAAGTATATGCACGCATATTTAGCATAATTCACATAACAGTCTGCGTAAAAGAGAAGTAGCTTGGTGTTAGCAAACAAGAACTCCCACCGACGTTTGAGGGTGAAGAATTGCAGCATTTCCTGTCTCACTATTGGTGATTTTGGTTTATCTTCCCTTACGGTGATGGCAAAAGATTGGAAAAATTGGAGTTAATTAAGAAGGACAAAGGAAACTCAGTCAATAAGGACTTTTGGGGGGGCTTCACAGGGTTTTAGTTTCTGATATCATTCTAGCACTCTAAACAGTTAAATAACTCCAGTTACAATTAAATTGTTTCCTGAGTTATCTAAGATCATTTTAGGATGAGCCTTCTGATATTTCTACATCATTGTACTTGTGCAGCATTTTTACCTTTTTCGAAAAGTTAAAAATAAATGAAATTTGTCTGTGAACTTCACTGCAATTGTTGATTTTAGAATAAATTACAGCCCCCCCCCCCCCCCCAAAGTGATGGCCCATCCCTCAAGCGTTACAGAGCATCCTTCCAGAATGAAAGCCAAAGTAAATTAATCAAGAAGTTAAATTTTAAGTAATAGAACTTTTTATTAAAAAAGGAGATTTTTTTTCCGCCCCACTCCCTTTCCTCCAAACCCGACACACAAAATGCAGGAACTTTTTACCCCTTCTTGTTGGAAGGTTAAGAAGTAATTTAACAGATTCAAAAAAAATTTTTGGGGGTGTTCTGGTTTTGCGTTTTTTAGCTTAGTTTTTACTGCATTATTGAGAGGGGGGGGGGGGGGCTTAACAGAGACAGCTTCTTCTTTATATGTAAGGTTGTTTAATCAAGAGTATAAGGAAATCTGTACAAAATAAACCTTATAGGCACAAGAGCAGTTTTTTTTTTTTATACTGTAAATTGATGTTGAATAGTTTTGACTTAGAGGAAAAAAAAGCACAAACAATCGGTGAGTCAATAATTTTGAACTTTCATAACATAATCTGTGGATAAGGTGCAGAAAATTACAGTAGTCTCAGTAAACATGAGGAAGCAAGATTTTGCATTGAAAAAAATAGGAATAAATAGGAAAAAACAGGAAAATTTTCAAAATTTAAAAAAAAAAAAAGGAAAAAATAGGTCTGCGGACCCTGTATGTGTTTTTTTGCACTCTTTAGTACTTTACCTCACACACCCTGAACCAATTGCGCCAGATGAACATTTTTTGTACTATAGAGTAGAAAATTTAATTTTAAATATGATGAACAAAAAAAATTCGAAAATAGAGCAAGTTTTGTATTTTTTATGAATTTTTGAAAAAACCTCTTATTTGTATATTTTAATAGTAGAGCTTGCTTTTTCTTTAATTTAGGGATTTAATTTTTTTTTCGATTCCCCCTCCACCCCTGACGGACAATTTGTTGTATCTATTTTACGTTACATATTTGCGCACATTTAATTCGATAAAAACAGCGAGGGTTGTTTTTTTTTGTATACACTACTCTTTGCACACTACAAGGAACAAAAGATAGAGTTTTTTTTTTATTTTGTGCTATTTAATAAAATAAGTAAAACACAAGTTTTTTTTTGAGTGATTTTTTGTTTTGTTTTGTTTTTCTGTTAGGGAATAGGCAGTTAGGTAAAAAAAATAGAGATAGATCGTATAGGTAGATAGAAGCCACCAAAGTCGGCAATCTCTTAGCGTAAAGCGGGGTATGGCACAAAATGCAACTGGAGATATAGATTTTTTTTTTGAATTAAGTTTGATATAGATATAGATTGATAAAAAACGCTGCACAATTTATTTAAAAAGCCGACGAAGACGGCAATCTTGGAGAAAAAAAGTGAATGGCAAGTAAGCCAACAGCCACCATACGCAGCTGTTTGCATAAAAAGGAGGATGGCGGAAAAAGGCGAACCAGCTGGTCGCCGCAGGCGGTTAGTAGAGTACATAAAATTTGATCAGCAACATACCTGATTCAATTTCCTGGATAAATCATTCGTAAGGCATTCTTCTTCTTGTTCATAATTTAGAGCAAGAGTTTCTTTCTCCTTTTTCAAAGTTTTGATTTGTTTCAATAATGTATTACTAATAAATTCTTCTTCTTGTTCAGCTTTTGCTTGCTAAATAAATTAGAGGAAAAAATGTATTACAAAATCATCATTGCACAAATCTCTCATCATAAAAAGTTAGGCACAAAAATGTCTGAATGTAAAATGTCACTGTTGTACCTACATTTAAAGCTGTTTTGAAGTTAAGCATTTGTTTGATCCACTTTTTTTAGGCTTTTAAATTGCTTCCTAAAACACATTATGTTCCAGAAGCAATCTAATTTAAATTTAGTATAGGTCATTTAACGCAAAAAAGATTGGAGCTTTTGGGTTGGCTTATTAAAAATAGAATCAATAATTGCTAGGGGAGCTACGATGATCAAAAGTTGGAGCTTTAAAGTAAGAAACTCAGTATTTAAAGATAGCTGGAAGAAGAACAGATGTTCAAAGCACTGAGCAAATGCCTAAAATGGGCCATTCCATGTGACAGAACGGGACATTTGGAGTAGTTTTGTCAGTGTATTTTTTAATACAAATAAAACAGGCTAGAAATTTCATTTTTGTAGCAGCAGAAAGCAATTGTCATAAGTATGAAGAATCATGTGACAGCAGTGAAGCCTCATGATCGCTATGATGTCGTGAAGATTGGACACCATGACGGACCAAAACAAAACTAGTACAGCAGCTGACCACATGAAACCCTGGTTTACAAATATCCTTTACGCAGTGGTTGCGGCACCGACCGTCAGAGCTGGATTCGGCATCCGACCTAGAAACTTGCGCATGCGCAAATCTGACACTTTCAACGGATTGACACGCCTCCTTCGCTTCGCGTGGCGCGGCGGTTCCAACTAGTGACGTCACTAGTTCCAACTACTTCCGACCATGTGCGTGCGTGCTTGGTTCGTGTCGGCTAGCATCATGGAACGCGGTGCGAGTTTCAAATCGTACATTGAATATTCGAAAACTGTTTAAAAGAGTTCAAAATGAATAGCTCTACGGATTTCCTCCCTAGAATTACGCGCTCGAGGGCATGAGTCAGAGTTCGGAAAAGAATTCCTGCCGTATTATACGACCTGCGGTGACACACATCGGTTAGTCGCCGTAAATCTACCTTAATTCTTATTAATTTATCGCTAAATATAGTATTTCACTGGAAATTCATATTAAGCCTCATATTATACATCCGACCTCCATAGAATTTCATAAGGTCTATTTGAATCATGTCCGACCCAAAGCAGCGGCACTCGAGGACATGGGTCGGAGATGGTCGATGTATCGCATCGAATAATTGAATTATGATTAAAGCATTATTACAGATCATGTATGCCGTTTTAATATCTATATTAATTCCAGAACTATCATTTCGCTCGGCGTATATATCTTAATTTGCGTAGTCGGCCATATATTACTCGTCCGACCGCTTAGAATGTCATTGGGAAAGAATCTTAATTTGTGTGGTCGGCCATACATATTTCGTCTGACCGCTCAGCATGGTCATTGGGAAAGTATCTTAATTTGTGTGGTCTGCCATACATAATTCGTCCGACCGCTTAGACTCATTGGGAAAGAATCTTAATTTGTGTGGTCGGCCATACATATTTCGTCCGACCGCTCAGCATGGTCATTGGGAAAGTATCTTAATTTGTGTGGTCGGCCATACATAATTCGTCCGACCGCATAGAATATCATTGGTCGGCTGTTGAAATTAGATCCCGCCCATCGTAACGTCCCCTTGGTCGGGTTCATAAAACAACCCCGACCCCAAGGCAGTAATTTCTACTCTGCGCATGCGCAGAAGGAGGTCGGTACTTCATTGTATTTCCGGCGGTCGGTGCCGCAACCACTGCCTATCCTTTAATGTCATGTTTAATTTGTTTTTTCTTATCTTTTCAGTTTTTCATTTAAGTAGATGTTCTGTAGATGTGATGCTGACGAGGACGCCAGTATTGCAGGATGCCTGATGTTGTGAACTTTCGTTTTGCAGTGTTGTTTTTTTGATTTGTGTAAAGAACTGTTGTACAAAGCGTCCTCTTGTGAGAAAACTCTTCGCAGAGTGAGAAAACGCGCGAAAGAGACGAGAGTTGGATGCTTGAGTGGAGTGTTCCAGACGGGAACTCTGTAGAACATTATGTTATGGTTCCAGATGGGAACATTCAGTGTCAACTTTTGTGTTTAAGTGTGTACTTGTATTTAGTGTGAAATTAAATGTGAGTGTCGTTGAAGAGAAGGACTTGTCTTATTTGTGTAAGCAACGAGAGTTGTAAGATCTATATTTACAAACATACTAAATTATACAAGTTTATAAGGGGTTTTACTTACAGCTTTTTGCCGATATTTTTTCATAGACTGCATGTCTATGCTAATCGATTTAACAATAAATTTTTCCAGTCCCTTGACAATTGTTAAATAGAGGTTCCATTGCACATGCACAGAACAATTATTCCCAGCTTATTACGATTACTAATTTCATTTAACTTTTATAAAATATGAAAGAAAAGAAAATATAAACCTATGCTTAGGTATCTGATGATGATCTAATAAAAAATAGCTTAGAAAAGAAAAAAAATTGTAAAAGTTTCACCCGTCATGGTGCAATCGCCCAAATACTCTTGTTGTGAAAAAAAATTACGTGCCGACTACACAGGACCAAGGAAAGATGAACAGAGCAGGTATAACGCATAAATTTGGTAATCTAAACTAGTTACTTTTATATAAGGATAAAATTATTACAATCACCTTCCAGAAGTTTTAACAGAAAAACGCTCTGAGGAGATCAAATTATTGGAATGGAAATATCATAAGTTAACTTACAATATTAACACTTGCTTGTCTCAAAGCTCTGTTCTCCTCCTGGAGATTCTTTACTCTCAGTTTGAAAGTTTCCAACTCCATTTTAAGAACGCGATTTTCCTGCTGCAAAGATTCGATTCTTTTTTGAAATTGTTCTCTCGTGGCAGGGGATGATGGAATAAGCATTCCACCATCGACGGAACTACTATCACTCTCACTAGCGCTATCCGCCATTTTTAATGACGTTAATTCAGCGATTTGGAATCAAGAAAACACCGTCAAACATTTTTCACGGGTTCTTCGTATTTGCAGTAAACTATGAACTGCAACGAAACTAACTATAGTAAAATTTAAATAGAAGCCTTTTAATAGACGGAGCTATTTAATCAAGAAAAATTTCACTGTTTCAATGTTCAATCAACACATGGAAGATTCCATCTTTCATCTTTAGCGAAATCGCAATGTAAATTGTAAAAAAAAAATGTTGCCATTTCGGTTTTCTAAAATTTATATAAAAACAATTAAAAAAAGCTTGTCAAATTTGATGAATGATTTGATTTCCATGTATGACTTGATCTACATTCGTTCTTCGTGCATTGAATCATTCTATTATCTGTATTTCAGTATGTGACAATGACCGGTTGGGATGACCGGTCACTCAATGCGAACATAGACATACAACGGGTATGTTCGATTAGAGTTACCAGTTTCACCAATAGTACGTATAGGCAACGGTCGGTTGCTAGAATGGGCCTGGTTATTGCAAGTTACACTATTTGAACACACCCAAAACCCTTAGCTGAAACTCGAAATAAATGATTGTGAAAAACTTCAACTGCAACTGATCGAAACGTGAATAACGAAACTAAACAAATAGCATCCAGTCGAAAACTTTTATATTTATGAATTATTTTACTCTTCTAAACTATAGTTTAAAAAAAATGTGTTTCACAATTTTCAATCTTCGATTTTTGTATTTTGCCATCACATCCATAATCTTAGTTTATATGCGTAAGTTTGTATTTATTTGTATTTTGTATTTGTAATCGGTAGAAAGAACAGTAAATATTTTTGTGAAGAACAAGCGTTTTGTTTTACTGTTAGTTTTTACGGTATGAAATTTGAAATGCAGTAAAATTTGAATCACTTAGTTATCTATGCATTGATGCTCAAATTATTTTGTGTACTATGATTTCTAGGTTCTGGCTAGATAGAATTTGAGTCCGTTTATGGACTCGTCACAGAACTCCAGCTATAGTTGGGGCAAACAACCTTGCAGTATTAATCACAGCATTATGACGCTGCCAGATAAGGTTTGCCCCAACGGTAATAAAAAAGGACACTTCATAAAATTCTTATCGACTTTCGACTTAATTGTACTATTCACAAACTCCTTTATTAAGCAATTTGTAAATTGGAAATCTAATAAACATTGATACATTACTTTTGGTTTGCATTTTAAAATTAGACAAGATTGGGTGTTTCAATTTAAAAAATTCACAAAAATGAGACCCCCCCTACTATACTCCCCTTATACTATATATATACATATATATATATATATATATATATATATATATATATATATATATATATATATATATATATAACCATACTGTGAAATATACCAGACAGCTCGGTTATCGCATCCAGAGATTGCAGTTTTGTTCTTATCAGAGCTTTTCAGTCTGGATTAGTGAATAACCGAGCTAGACAGATGTCATTTCATTGAAGCTGAGAGCCCCATCAAACTGGTAGACAAAGTAAATTTATCTCACCATCAAGTGTCCGTAGTACTGAGTAGCTCTATGGCCGAGTACTCAGAGCTACTCGGCCACTGTACTTTGCCTAGTTTCCCACTACTTCTGCATAGGCTTTGTATGATGGGTAATTGCACAATGAGTGTAATTTAATCAAGAGCATCCAAACCAAATTCTTTCAAGGGATCTTTCACATGCCACATGACCATAACATGGCTATGGGCGATTTTTCGCATTTTGAAAGTCTTGAAGGAGTCAAGTTTGAACATGTAAACTTGGGTATAAATTATGAAAGAATGAACCACTGTGCTACCCAATTCGCTGTTTTATTATTATAAAATTATTGTTTTCATGTCAATGAAAAAAGCAATATATCAAGATGAAATAAAAACTAAAAATTGTCATTGTGAATTATTTTAGTGAAGTAAATTTTTTTTGAATAAGGTTCGTATTTTCTTTGCCTATATTTCTTTGGAATCAATAACAAAAGGAAAAAAATTAAAAATTATTAAATTTATAAAATACAGTATTGGCTTTAGAAATAAATCCCTTTCCCATCTATGTGTACAATATATTAAGCTAAATTTTATCTGTGGAGTTTTTCTTAATATTTTTTTAATGTATGATCAAAATCATATTATACAAGTTGAGTTGCTTTAAATAGTTGCATATTATGAATTTAGGTTGATTTTTTAAAATCAATTAAAAGTTTTTTTTTTCTTCTTTTGACTTATAAATTTTTATTTTCTCAACATGTTGGGATTGGAGGAGTATAGATTGTATCCTCCGAAAACTTGAACTTATATCAAAACCCACACAGATTTTTTTTTTCTTGTATGGTAGATGAGGATCATTTACTGAGAGGATAACTGTTTGTAGGGGTGCAGTTTGACAATGTTCTACTGTATTTTGTTTAGCTAATACCAAATAGCCACCTGCAATATGATATATAATAATACTGAAGTTTCCTTCTTTTATTTTTAGAGACTCAAAATGCTGTGACAAGTCATTTGTCAAGACCACCTCATAATTTATCTTGTTATCACTGCAGTACCTTAACCAATGGAGATTCCTGTCGGAGTTTGCAACTAAACGATACTCATACTCAAGCCTCATGTAAACCAAATCAGATGTTTTGTTCTGTAAGTATATTAAAAATTAATTTGTAAAAATTTGGGTGCTTCTCTAATAAATTTCTTTAACTGTTTAATTTGAAAAACACTGGAACTAATTTGGGAGAGCATCCTCAAGCAATTGAAAATGAATCAAACAAATTATTTATCCAATAAAATATGAGGGTAAACAAATCAACCAAAATTATATATGTTATAAATGGTTAACCTCATGCATTTTGATGGTTGACTGAAAAGTATAGAGTAAATTTTTTTATTTACCATACTTTAGCTCTTTGCGACTTGACTATGACTGCATTGTTCATACGCTAAAAAGAAGAGTTTTGAAAACTGCTTAAAATAAAAAGTTTTATTTTCAAGTGCTTGAAAAACGTAAAAATGTATCTTTATCCTTAAACTACTAAAAAAACTTTTTTTTTTTTTGGCCGCAATTTCCTCAGAGTTTTTCTGATTATTCTGCTTTTCCTCCAGAAAAATTTGATAATTTTAAGACATTTTTTTTTGATGGAAAAACTTAAATCTGGTGCATTGAAAAAATCGACTTACTTACAACTTTCACTTTAAGCTTGTGCTTTGGCTTCGCCGACAATTCAAATCTCAATCCTTTTGTTCTTTGTAATTCATTCAATTATTTTAAAAGTACAAAGCATTATTATTATGGATGTGCTACCGTAAATGTATTTTGTAAACCTTTTTTTTTTCAGTTTGGATTTTCAAAATTTGATTTAAATTATTAAAAATCAAAGTAATTATCACTATTATTTGCCATACCTGCACCATCAAACAACAGTCTCTTGATTTGCATGTGGCTGAAAACAATGTATTAGATAAACTATTGTGGACACTGAAGTCTCAAAAATCATGGTTGTACAAAGCAAACAAGCATTGAGAAATTTTTTTTATTGTACCATCAAAGCAAAATTTTATAATGAATTTTGAAATTTTTTAAGTTACTGATTGTTCACTTTATCTTTCAAATTTCTGTCCTTATTTTTCAAATATTACACTCTTGTTGTTATTTTGAGTCGATGCCAGTCTATCTTATAATTACTCCCTGCTATTAAAGACTGATTTTGTAGCTTTTATGGTGCGGTGTAAAAGGTTTTGTCTAATGCTGAAACTTTAATATGAACTAGAACAAAATCAGCATTCATCAGCACAGGGTAAAATACCTTGTGAAAAATTCCCTTTCGAAGTGATAACTTGTCCTTTGAGAAGCTCATTTTTTCTTTGAAAAGTCCTTAAATACTCCTTGAAAAGAATTTCAAATTTTGAGTACGAACCATGGATTTTGAGAAAAAAGTGTTTCTCTTTGCACTCTTTTAACTCTGGTAAATAATTGCAGAGGATTTTTTTTTTGTTAGAATTACCTTACAGACATGGCTGTATGCGGAATATGATTCTGCATACAATGTACTAATAAGCAGAAAGGCACAATTTTTAGACTTACGCTAGTCTGGCTCTGAGGTACAGAATGTTGGCTTCTCTCTTTGACCTAAAAATCATTTCAGCTTTATAAAAAAAAAATTTCTTGTTTCAGTGGCGGCTCGTGCCTTGAAAAAGTGAGGGGGACAGATCATGGATGCAATCGCAACCCCCCCCCCCTCCCCCCAGCTTTTCGCAAAAAAAAAAAGATTTTTTAATATTTAAACTTTTTAAGAATAACTATTTGTGCTGAATAAATAAAATTCCTTAAAAAAAAGAAAAATGACAAGCTACAAAATACTTAAACTACTAAGTAAATCACAAAAGATACAATCTCATGTTTATGTCCATGATTGACGGCAGGGTGGTGCGCTTTCACCCCTAAGTTTCAAAAATAAAATTTAATTAATCAGGAAGGGAAAAGCAAGCTGCAAAATATGTCACGAAAATTATTAATCTCATGTTTATATCTAGTACACTTTCCGGCGCTGCGTTATGCCTCCCTTGCATCACTGGTAATGGGCTGCGAGGGAGGCACTTTCAGCCCCTGGATTTTCAAAATAAATAAATAAATTTTAAAAGCAATATTAATCTAATATTTTCAATAGTAATATTATATTTTTTTTTCAATAACTACTAATCTTCCATTATATTATAAAATATTGATACAAAGTGGGAATTTCCAAGAAAGGGTAGAAAAAAATTCTTGCTATTAATTTGAAGGAAGAAAAGTTCAAAAATAGTTCAGCATACTTTAAATTGAAGTTGCCAAATGTTGTTAAAGCTATTGGTTTTTTAGGTGTATATCATTATAAAAAAATGTGTGTAAAATCATTATGCAGCTGATAACTGTTTTATGTTTAAGAAATGTACTAATGCTATTAATATATTGCTTGCTTATCTATAATTTCTTTCTAAGTTCTTTGTGATGTATTAAGAAATTGAATGTTTTTTAACCATTAATCAGTATTTTCTTTTTAAATTTAGTGCTGCCCAAGGTTGGTAAAAAAAAAAAAAAGTTTTTTTTTTTTTTTTTTTGAAGGGGAAAAAAAGCCTTTTTTTGGTTAAAACCAGTTTTTTTTAATTTTTTTTTTTAAAACTGGGTTTATTTGATTTAAACACTAATTGCAAGAGATACAATTTTATTTTGGAAAAATCATGAAGATTTTATCAATTAATTGTTTAGGAATGTTTAATATTCATATATTTGTACCTAATTTCTTCACAGGAGTGCCCATCTTCCCCCCAAACTCAATGGTGCAAATTCCCCCTCCCCCCAAAATTTTCTCGCTTTCAAAAAATAAGGTTAAAGACAACACTTCTTCGAGTTTGTAATTCCCAGGCAAACTAACGAGGGGGGGGGGGGAACACTAACTACTGCCATCTGAACCGAAAAATTGTTGGATTGTTGACACATCTCACCTTTTAAAACTTACAATATGGCCCTGATTTGAAAAGTTTGGTTTTTTTTTTCAAACGTATGACAAAATACAGAGAGTGGATTCACCTTTCTGGTTTGGGATAAATTCATTACTGGATGTAAGCAAGTTGAACCTTGTCGGAAGTATAATATTCAGTCAGATTGGGAGGTTCGGGGGTTTCTCCCCCTGAAAAATTTTGAAATTGTAGTTCTAAAAAAAGTTTTAGACATTAATTGGGAAGGATCATAGGCTTTGAATGGAATAATTCAGTGGTCCCTCCCCGGTATTTTTTTCGAAATTAAAATATCAAAAAAGTAACTGAAGATACTCTTCTGTTGTGTAACGGAGAGTGGGTGGGATCGGGGACTGGACTGCAAACCGTTTTCAAAATAGTAGTTCTAAAACACAGTTTTAAACTATCTGTGGTAATGTTAGGTAGAGAAGAGATTCGGGTGGTGTCCCTCAAAAAATTTTCGAGATTAAAGTTTTAAAATTGCGATTTCAGGCTATCTATGGTTAGGGGGCAGGCATTTTTCGGAAATTGAAGCTCTAAAATCGCACTTGTAGCCAACCTTCGTGACTGTAGGGAAAGGAGTTTTTGGAAGCATTCCCCAGAAATCTTTTTCGTGATTGCAGCCCTGAAAACCAAATTTAAGACGATCTTTAATGATTTCGATGAGAGTGGGGAAAGAGAGAGGAGCGCTTCACTTAAATGTTCGGACTTATTGATTAAGAAACGCAATTTTGATAGATCTTTGGCAATGTTAGTGGAAAGAGAAGTTTGATGGGATTCCCCCAGCAATTTTTCGAAATTGAAACTCCAAAAAGGCAATTGCAGATTGTCTTTGATTGTGTTAAGAAGAGGGAAGGTTCAAGGGATATCCCCATAAATTTTTCGAAGCTACAGTTCTGGAAACTTAGTTTTAGATGACTCTTAATGGCAAAGAGTGCGTTTTTTTGGGCGTTACAGTGGATGAGCTCTCCTGGAAGTTTACCGAAATTAAGGTCGCATATCCAAACGAGCTGATGTGTGCATCACATGACTTCCTTTTACTCCAATTTAATGTCATTTTCTCATTATGGCAGTTTTAATGTGATTAAATATCACCATTAGTGGCCAAATTGAAACCAGATTTAAAAATAAATTAATAAATAAATAAATAAAATAAATTTGTCACCAGGTTGGCGACCAAAAGACTGGCGATATATCGCCAAGTGTCCGCCAAATTATAACATCACTAGAGTTTACATCAAAATTAACAATGATTTCCCCCCAAAAAGCGGCAAAAGACCCCCTTTGGAGCATTTGAATGATACCAAAAATCCAGGTTCACAACTAGACCCCACTAGTAGTCTAAGTACCAAATTTCAACTTTCTGAGACATTCTGTTCTTGAGTTATGCGACATACATACACACATACGCACGTACATACAGACGTCACAAGAAAACTCGTTGTAATTAACTCGGGGATCGTCAAAATGGATATTTCGGGTGTCTGTACATTCCTAGGCATATATCCACGTGTGGTCGGGTTGAAAAATAAACTCAACATTCCTTCAGGGGTGAGCAAAATGGAAATTGAGGCCGATTTTTGAGTGAAATTTTTTTCGCGAATACAATACTTCCTTTTATGTAAAAGGAAGTTAAAAGAGGGGTCATACACAAATTCACAATGACAGATATTTTTCGAAAATCCTAAAAATTGATTAAGCTATTCAGCACACATCGAAATTCAGAACTTGGAAATTTTTATGAATCTAATACTTCCTTCTATATACATATCAGATATAGAAGAAAATAAAAACTATTTAAGAAAACTAGTTAAAATACCTTCAGAACAAACTGTTCTACTTCCAACAGAGGAACCTAACATCATTGAAAGTTTTATAAAAATCATCTAATGATAAATTAAAAGAACAGTCAATTTGAAAATGGTAGAAAAACGAGAGTAAAGTGAAATGAAAAATTCTACATAAACTTAAGTTAATTTATGAAGAAAGTACATTAATTTTTAAGTGGTGGGCTAAAATATATGTTACAGTGAAACCTGTGTAAGTTGATCACTTGCGGTGCACTATTTTAGTGATCAACTTAAACAGGTGGTCAACTTATAAATGTTGAATTATATGATATAGATCTGATTCTGTGCCTGAAAATAGCGGTCAACTTAGACTGGTGGTCAACTTAACAGGTTTTACTGTATTTGAAAACTTCAAAATCAGTTTTAAACGATTGTTTTTGGTGCAAATAAATCCATGAAAGTCTAGAGCATAGTGGTCAAAATTCTTACAAACAGTAAATAAATAACAGGGGGAAAAAAAATTAAAAACTTTTTATTTTAGCCATTTTTGACCTCCCTCTCATCACTGTTACATGTATTCCTCATACAGAACTGTGTTACTTCCAGAAAATCTATATAAATAAAACAAAGAATATATGTGCATATACCTATGCATGTTAGTTTATGTCGGATCTCGACCAAATTTGACAGGGAGATACTTGAGCACTTGAGAAGGAACATAGAGGGATTTTCAAGTGGCAAAGAAGTACCAAACCGTTCGAATTTCACTTTTAGGACCTTAAATGGCATTAAAAGACTCTTTCTACCCGAAATAATTATCCAATCGGTTCGATTTTAGTCTCATTCGAAAGCCCGCAAAAAACCCCTGAAGTAGATTTACTTCCCTTGGATTTCAAAACCATCAACAAGGCTGTAAAATCAACAGGAGAAAAGTTGTACGCATTTTTAAGTAAAGGAACACCAAAATCAAACCGGAAATTTATGGTCTACTGCGAGCTCAGTTTTAATTATCATCGGTAAAATCATTGAGAAGATCTGTTGCTTTTTTTTTCCTCGACTGTGAACAAATAAAATTCTTGCTTCTGTTTTGAGGCTTTTCCTGTAATCGGGGATTTAAAATTTTTCCTTTGGTTATTTTTCCGCTATCTTTCGGAGAAATTTTACAGATTTTTTTTTTTTTGTTGAAGCCTGATTGTTAAACACACATCACTTGACATAACTTTTATTTTTAAGGTAAATCCTGCAAAGCTGGGCGACACAGCAAGTTTATAATAAATTAAAAAGAAATCAAATCGTGTGATCCTGAATTGCAACGGACTCCATCTTGTCTCTGATTATCCCTTTATTGAAAATGAGACACGGCTAATAAATTTTGGAATGAGTATGTCAAAAATGTATTATTTATACACTTATTTCTTGTTGAATAAGTTTAAATATTTTTTTTCTTCCAAAAATCAAAAATTGTATGTTTTAAAAAAAAAAAAACTTCTGGAAAAAAAATTCTCCCCCCAAAAATTTTGATGGCGCAACTTGGCCCTTAATCCCGCCCTATGGGCACCCCAGTTTCCTAATTTATTAAATAATGAAATTAATTTTTTAATCATTAATTGATAATTATATCATTAATTATAAATTAATAATTTAGTTAATAATTTAGTCATTAATTATTAATTAATTAATTATCTTAATTTATGAACTCTTTAGGAGTAAAATCTTGTGATTTCATTTCCTCATACGTAGAGATTTGTATAGGAGAATATTGTTTGAAAATCTTTATTATAAAAAATACAATACGTAAATGGGCCTTGGTATACATAATCAATGTTTTACTGTGGTAGTTCAGACATTATTAATTACAAATAACCAATAATAAATTCTTGCAAATTTCCTCATAATCATAGCTATTTACAATAAATAAAAATAATTAAATTAAAATCACGTATTCTAAAACATGGAAAGTATTTTGCAGTATCTACAAATGAATCACAAGTCTGATGTACATTACAGAACATTAAAAATCAAAAGATCAACACATATTTTGATTGAAGATTTTTAAAAAAAATTCAAATAGTCTTATTTATTAACCTAATGTATCAGTGACAACAATAATAGAAGCAGGACCAGTAGGTTTTAAGAAAATCAATATGTTTTCCAGTGTAGACATTATTTTTCCTGGTTTAATGCATTTATGAATGCAATTTTTTTTATCAAAGAAAAAAAAATAAGAGCCTCAGTTTTTTATTTTTTTACAGATAACTAAAGCCTTCAAAAAATAATGCTGTTGGGGAATAATACATGCTTTAATATGCTATTAAAACATAACAGTTACTCCCATACTTAATTAGTAGTTACTTGAATAAAATAAAAAACATTTTCTCGAGAATCACCCACATGAGACTTCTTTTATAATATTGGGATAAAAAAAGTTTTTTGAGAGGTGAAAATTTGGCAGTATTTTTTTTTTTTTTATAAGAGCATTGAGTTATATGCATATTTTCTGTTTTCACAATTTTATATATTTCCTTTTCTTGCTCTGACTGCATCGTTTATCGGGGATGCTAAAGGTGAGCAGGTATGAGCACAATTTTATGCCTACTCCAAGTGTTCTTGGACTTCTTTACTTATTTTTTTCTCGTCATTTAAATATTCTAGCATTAAAATTTATATATACTATGCAACCCTTTAATGGTATATAATCTATCTTAATAAATCTTAAGTAATCAAGCAAATTAGGTAGTAAATGAAGTTCTGGTTAAAATATGCTTTTTGGACGATTTTGAAATGCAAAAGACTGAAAAATTCTGATAATTGAATAAATGAAAAAAGAACTACTTGGATTTTTTATCTGTGTAATTTTAGAAAAACTTAGTTTATCTGCCTTGTATATTTATGCTTCTTATAGGAAAGTTGCATTGATTTTAAAAAAGAAAAAAAAAATTAATTAAAAAAAAAAAAAAAAAACATTAAAAAACTACTTGGTTTAAACCAAACAACCCTGGTGCTCCCTAAATATTGAATGAGTTGTGAGTGAAACAAAAAACAAAATAAATTTCTGGACAATAATTTTAATTTATTATTAAAATAATTTTATTTTATATAATTTATATATATATAAATAATTTTAATTTATTATTAAAATTATATCTTTTTAGTAAAAAACTCTTCTGTTTTTAATTTTAACTATTTATTACTAATTTCATTCATTTTTTTTTTTTTTTTGAAAAGGTTATTTTGTTCAGATATTCAGCTGACTCAAGTGAATACATGTTTTGGTCTGTGGAAAGACGCTGTGAAGAGAGATGTCAAGCTGGTTGCAACACTGTTGGAGAACGTGTAAAACTGTTCCTTTGTCGATCATGTTGCAGTGGTTATTTGTGCAACTATGGAAATGGAGAGCTACAATCAACTTTACCAGCTAAAAAGTACATAGCTATTGCCACTGGTTTTGCATTATACAAGTATTTTTCATTTTATGGCTCATTTGAAACTTTACTGTAGAAGTTCCTTGTTATCTAAAACAGCATGCCCCCCCTCCCTTGACCAACATTTTCAAATTCTTTATACCCACTTTTTTAAAAGAAGAATTGACTTAAAAGTATGATTGTACAGTGATAATTAATAATTAGTTTCAATATAAAGCATAAGCTTAAAATTAAAATTATTTCAGAATGTAAACATTAAAATCCATTTTAATGTAATCCAATATTTGTGATTAATAATTTTAGCAAAAGTTTTGCTGGTTGATTTAAATTTGTGCTAAATCCGCCACCCCTTTTTTGTAAACATTAATAGAACATTTTTTATTCCTTTAACTTATGTATATATTGCATATATGTTGTCTAAAGTACATATATTCTATTCTGTTACTGCTGCAAACACATAAAAATTTGTGTGCATGAGTCAAAAAAAAAAAAGAAAGAAAGAAAGAGAAAGCAGGTTGATAAGTTAACACTTAGTCAACTTTCATAATATTTATACTATTAGTTTTTTGAAAACTATAAAAAAAAAAGTACTTAATGAGTTTGACATTAGTATGCTTTTATCTATTTCATATTCATCAATTTGGCTTAATTTTGGGGCCAAATTAAAAAAAAAAAAAAACATTTCAAATGTTAACAAGCAAAAAGCATTTACATGCTTTATAAAGCCTTAATTTACTGCATTTTTTTCATGTATCATGTCAAAATTTTTAAGTATAAAAAAGATAACAATGTTATTATCTATTTATTTACTCACACATTTGTTCATCACTCTAAATTTCCTGTCATAAATATTTCATGTCCTGAAAATGAAGTATTTTTAATTAATACAGTATTCTTTTTGACACATGTACTCGGTGTTGCTACCATTTTTGATGTAGCTTATGTGTCATTTAACAAATCAGACATAACTTCCTTGTACTCTCATTAAATTTTGTACACATTTACAATAAATAAAATACAAAGTTCAGTTTTGAATACAAATAACAACAGGAAAATATTTGTTTTCTTATTGCAAAACTTCTTTAACTGTATACAATAAAATAATAAAAAGTAATTAGACGTTATTGTTGCCAACACTCACTAAGTAGTGTAAAATAGTCGAGAATAAAGATAGATAGAATGCTTTCTTGAGGAAAAGATTTCATGTTTCAAAAAACAGCTTGAAAGTAATGCCTACTTTTCTCGGAAAGCAAGAAAACAAACATTTTGGAACATCAATTATAAGTATAAAGCAATGCACAACTCTATGTTATATAGGTCCTACATTGGAAATCGACCTTCTGCAGGGATTACCACTCTCTCTCAGAGAATTCTCAGGGAATTTGAAAATACTGCTGGTAAACTCATGAAAATTCAGGATTGACTCTGGAAATTATCAGCGGTGGTTCATTATCATTAACTTACATTCTGACATTATTGAGCTTAGGAGTGGCAAAGCATGAACTTTTCCCGTGAACATACACACACTCAGCTAGCCATAGAAGGTTAAAATTAGGACCCAAGGGAGGATCTTACTTCTGGTTTTGGAGAAAGTCATTATTAAAATATGACTACACAAATTCTCAAGGGGGTTCATAAGTATAATATTTTACTACAAATGACGGAATTGGGCTCTCCCCTGTTAATTTTTTGTCACTGAAGTCTCTAAAATGCAAATGGATGCTAACTTAAGGGGGAGTCCTGACCCCCAAGCCCACTCCTCAAATCCATGCTTTATAATATCTGGGTATGCATTTTGCACTAGGGTGGGCCGAAAAAACTCATTTTTTTATTTCGAAGTTATAATAGCGCGGAAAAGTTGCGAATTATAAAGACAAACAAAGTAAAAAAAGAATTATGGAAATCAATTGACATCTTCGTTGGCGCATGGGGCCTAAAGTTTGACAAAATATGAAAAAAACATCATTTTTTAGGTTTTTAAAAATTTTTTAATTAGATGTTTTCTTAATGTAATAGTTTGTAATGTCTTTAAACAGAGCCTCAAAACATTGTGTTTAAATTTGGTTTTGATCAGCTAATATCTCTTGGTTGCGCATGGGCCCAAAATTTTCCTAACTAATGAAAAAGTTATTCTTATGGGTTTTCGATATTTGATGAATAATCAGTATTTAAATATAATAGACAAAGTATTTTTTCAGTCGAACTGAAAATGAGATAGAAAAAAAAACTGTCATGTTCAGTCAATGTTTTCCGGTAGCGGAATGCCTAGAAACTCTCGAACGCAGACATCGGACAGCAATCCAGACAACATCACTCGCCTGGCTGGGGATGCTCTCCTCCACGCCATCCCCATCTTCCTAGAACCACGTTAGCTGTCTCCCAACATTGTTTTTTCAGTCTGCATCTGTCAGTAGTGATCTCAGTAAACTATTATTTAGTTCGATCTAGCTGTTTTCAGTCGGCAACTCTTGTAGTTTTCTGTCATGATATATGCCTGTGCAATGGTAGGTTTGTCCCATCCATTTCAATGAGTTGCCATTTTGCCACAAGTTTAAGCTCTTGGATGACAAGACAACGGAGCTCAGTACCTCTAAAGGACCAATTGGTCTTGGTGAAAAGTTTGTTGACTGTCTTGAACATTAAGCCGCGACTCCACATCACCGGAAAGTCGTCGGAAACGGACAACGGAAACAGAAAAACCTTCCCACTTCCGGTTGTTTCCTTTTCCGAGCGGCAGAAACACGACGGAATCGAGAGTTGAAACATTTTTAACTTTTTCTGTTTCTGGCAACGGAATCCGCTTCGCAACAGCCAATAGGAACTCTTCACATTGTCAACAACGTTTTTCTTCAGCAATATCGACGGCAAGTGGATCCATGAAGACAGAGCCGTGTCCAAGGGGAGGGTTTTAGGGGTTAAACCCCTCTCATTGAAAAAAAAAAGTATGTCAAATGAAGAAAACGATTGATTTAAATTAACTTTAATGTGAAAGCATGGTTTAACGCCCCCCCCCCCCTTTCTCTCTGAAGTTTTTCTGTAATTTTAACTCAGTAATTCTGTATTTTTTCCCCTCTAATTCAACTCAGTTGGACCTAAACGCTTGCATTTCTTTCTCTTATAACTTAAAAAATTTTGCATAACATTCAAATGTTATGTAATTTACAACTGTTAAAGCTTTGCCGACTGAAATAATATTTTGGAAAAACAGTGGTGGTAGAACCGTTGAATTATCTACCGATACAAAGCATTAATATTACTTATTGTAAGGAGGTAATGATGAATTTGGCAATTGTTGCAGCTATGAAGGTGTATTAGTGATGGTGTTTAGTAATGTAATTTTGCATCTACAATAAGCTCGTTCTGAGCATTATTTCAGAACATAAAATCTGATATGCATTCTCTTACATAAAAAGAATTCGTTTAGAGTTTTAAACACTTGTTGCAATAAACCGCACAGTTAACAGATTTAATTAAAAAGAAACAAGCAAGGTTTTATAAAAGTGAACCTGTAAAATAAAGGAATACTTTGGTCACTTGAGCAATCAGAATTATTCTGCTAGGGGAAGAGGGGGGGGGTACAGCAGTACTTACAGGTGCATAAACGCCATACTGGGGTCGATAATTTGTGGTAAAACTATGAAGGTTGTGAGGGATTGAATCCCCCTCCCCCAGGTAAGATTAAAACCCCTCCCTTTATGAAAATCTGGACACGGGCCTGCATGAAGATACATTTAGAAGTATTTTTAGAAGAGGTCAGGAAATATCCTTGCCTCTTCGATAAATAAAAAAAGGAAAGATTATAAAGATGTCCAAATGAAGAAGAGTTTGTGGCCTGTCATCGGCTCCAAATTCAATTTGAGTGGGTAAGTCGAACATTTTTAGTCGCTGTATTTGAATGGTATAAACTATGCGTTTGCAATCAACAATCAACTGCAACAAATTAAATTTTTGCAGGTCCTGTAGCAGAAACAAAGTGAACAGTTCAAAGGGACCGGTTTACTAAAGAAAAAGAAAAGTCAGGGACAAGTTTGGGTATAGGAAAGGGAACCCTTGCAGTCTATGTTCCCAAATGGTTCCTGTACCAACAAATGCAATCTATTCTGAATGTGTGTTCATCAGAAAATACAAGAATAGTTATTTTATGCAGGATTTGGAAATATATCTTTCATTCCTTCATTTAGCCTAATAAATACATTGATAGCTTTTTTTTTCTGCATATAAAATTAAATTTTGTTTCACTTATCTAAATTTTTAATCAACTTTGATCTGTAATTTTCGAATTTAACGATTTAAAAATTGAAAGTTACTATTGCAGGGTGCTGGATCTAGGGGAGAGCAAGCGAGGCAGCAAACGCACCCTATTTTTTGTGTTGGAGGTTTTTATTCTAGTTAAAATTTGATATTAAATCTTGTTGGGAAATGTGTAAGTGCAGTGGTTTCAATGTTTTGACCCACCTTGTAAAAATTATGTATTGAGTACTGCCACTCCGTTTGATCCTCACTACCTAAAATGTTGCTAATTTGGAAAGGTTAATTTGTATAACGCAGGCCAATCATTTAAGGGCACTTGAGAAGATAATTGTCCCTAAATTACGGGCTTTGTGAAGTCAATGCATCTATATGAGCGGATATGGTTTTTGTTTATCCAAGAGCAGAGCTGTTATATTAAGAAAATGTAAACTCATCATTGCAAAATCTTTTTTCTTTCTTCGATCCATCTTTCCCGCTAAATACACAAAATTAAAGTGAATGTCTAGAATCCTTCACCAGATGGCGCTCCAAGATTCCGCGTAAGAATTTCCGGCCAGTTGAACGGAAATACAACGGAACGGAAAATCGTACGTTTTCCGTTTCAGTTTCCGTTTTCGTTTTTCCGGTGATGTGGAGTCGCGGCTTTACTTTCAAGCAATTCCCAGTGCACAGGCAGACTATTGAACGTTGCGTAAACTCGTCACGGTAGTCGCAGTATAGAAAAGTTTGTAGAGCTGAATCTCGAGACGGAATAATAAGAACCATCCTACTGTCCAGATCATCCATGCCTAGCTTCACCAGCAAATAGGTCTTCAAAGTCAGAGATTGAGTCACTGTCGATGTGTGATTCAATGACGTCGTCATCACTGATTTGTACCAACAATGGTGAAGAAGATAATTTACAGTACATCCACAGAGTTGACCATTTCTGAGTATTCTTGCACATAGAAGTTGACTTTTGCGTGAATGTTCTGTTTTTCTTCTTGGATCTACCTGCTTGACAGAATTCTTCGAGCCTCGAACATATATGAATTTATTGTCATCTTGAGTCATGGCTAAACAGTAACTTTTCAAGGTGAGCAAAAAAACCATTCCGTTCGGTCGCAAGATTGACAACATAAGCAAAGGTTTTGGCAAGTAATTGATATATTTTATTGCTTGGTAATCAAGTTTTGCGCCGTCTTAAAATGGCTTTATAGAAAACTACATTGGCATGAATGATTTCAATGTAAACTATACAAATTCTTGAGGTTCAGATGCGAGGCTTTCTTCACTTATATACACAATATAAGAGATCTATACCGGAAAATTGACTGAATCTGACATTTTTTTTTCTATCTGATTGTCAGTTCTACTGAAAAAGTTCTTCATCTATTAAATTTAAATACTGATTATTCATCAAATACCTAAAAACACATAAGAGTGTATTTTTTTTCATTATTTTGGAAAATATTGGGGTCCATGCGCGACCAAAAGATATTACCTGATCGAAACGAAATTTAAATACATTGTTTTGAGGCTCTGTTTAAAGACGTTACTAACTATTACATTAAGAAAACGCCTAATTAAAAATTTTTAAAAAAAATCGCAAAATGATGTTTTTTTTTTCATATTTTGTCAAACTTTAGGCCCCATGCGCGAACGGAAGATGTCAATCGATTTCCATAATTCTTTTTTATCCCTTTGCTTGTCTTTATAATTCACAACTTTTCCGCACTATTACAACTTCAAAATAAAAAAATGAGTTTTTTCGGCCCACCCTACTGTGCACCTCACTTTTTAGTAGTCATTGGATGCTTCTAAAGACCTTTTTAATCCCTTTGTATGTCAAGCTCATGTTAATTTCATGTCTGCTTTTTTTGTACCAATACTGATACCTCATTATCATTGCATTACTTTATTAAAAGCAGTTTTAGAAATTTTGCAATGCCGAAAGAAATGTAGGTGCTGTTATTATTTAGCATATGTTATATTGTCATTCATAAAACCACTCAATTTTATTTATTATACTAGTGTATACATGTTTTAGTGAGGATACAAGAAAACTAAGGGGCATAAGAGTTTTTGTTTTAAAAAATTGCCCTCTTGTATTTAAAATAAATATATTTTAAAATTTCTTTTAGAAAATGATTGTTTGGTATTTTATCTTAACATGACTTCAAGCATGAAATTGGTAATCTCTCTGAAGCATGAAAAGCAGTGAGGATAATTTTAAACATTCAAATTTGTTCTTTTGAAAGAAATGCAGAATTGTTTTAAGAACAATTTACGAAGAATTGAAACATTTCAGTTTGAATTATTAGTTGAAAAACTTTAAACATAGCCTTTTTACTTCGTGTTTTATTACATTTTTATAATTTCTTAATGTGACACAATATAATTGTCTTTATTCTTTTTCTTTGAAACATAATATTTTTTAAGTACTTCTTCTATTTTCAAATCATTCATTCACATCTGAAATAAGCAATGTGATGTAATTATTGTAATTGATTTTTGTTGAATATTCTCTTTCATAAGAAGATTCACAAGGATATTCTTGAAAAGATTATTACTTAAAGTTTTATACCTCTAATATATATGCAGTAGAACCCTACTTATCCAAAATTGATTAATCCGAACTGGTTCTATTTTTAAAACTGATAATTAAAAAGATTACCTGAAACAATTTTGCTAAACTTTTTTTTTTTTAAATCTTTTTCAGCACGCATAATTCTGTGCTTACTAAAGAAAATAATGCAATAAGTCAATGATTGAATATACATTTAATGAAAACCTTTTTTGTGGGTATTTATTTTGCATTAACCATATTCTGAAGTGAAGAAATTTGGCAGATTCATCAGACGAATGATGTTGTATTTCTCTATCTATCGTAGACCTGCATTTTTAGTGCTTTTATAACTTCAGAAAAATTTATAAATGAGTCAAAAAAAAAAAAAAAAATCGAAAGAAAACACATTCATAGTTTAACAAGTTGTCAACTTTTGTAGAATTTATACTGTTTGTTTTTTGGAAACTAAAAAAAAGTACTTAAGGAGTTTAATATCAATGTGTTTTTATCAACTTCATATTATTCTTCCATTTGGCTTAATTTTTGGGTAAAATTCAAAAAAAAAAATTAAGAGAAAGAAAAAAGCATGTACCTGTTTTATAAAGCCTCTTAATTTATTGCATTTTCTCATGCACTATGCCAAAATGTTAAAGTACATATGGAATTGCGGAGGACGATATTCTCCGACTTACAAGTTTCTTCTTTGACAGGATCTTGTTGCTTATTCAGAGCTAAGGAAATTATTTATTCACCTATGTATAGCTGGTTGACTTAAGTATCACTAGACCACCACTCAATTACAGTGTGTTCAGCTGCATGTTCACAGCTTATGATACATTTAATAGATATTCTGTTTCAAAAGAAAGACATATCATCGTTTTATTCCTTTTGAATCAAAGGATACAAAGTTCTGAGAGCTTATATTTTGCTTTAGCATACCTTTTTCTTATTTTTTGTCAGAATTTCGAGTAATTCGAACAGGCCTCGGTCCCAATTAGTTTGAATTGTCTGGTTCTACTGTATATATGAACCAATATTTATGTACAATGTGTTTGTGTATGTTTACTTTTTAAAAGCAATGCTTTTACTTAAAATGCTTAAAAGTAAAGACACCATTAGTTTAAGCATAGAAAAGTTTTAAGCTCAAGTGCTATTCTTAGTCATTTTAATGCTATTTTTACTTAGATTTTTTCTAACTGCTTCTAGTCATTTATTTCTTGTTATAATATATGCTTCCTTATTTTTTATCTTGTTATATTGTTAAATTTTATTTTATTTGTTTTAGCAGCTTTAGTATGATTTCTGTAAAAGCATATTACATTTGTAAAATATAATAAATATTTGTAAGGAACAAGCCAACTCTCATTTCATCATGGTTCTGAGATACTTACATGATATATTTTTGGAATCATTGCATTTTTCATATAATATCCTATTTTTATTAATTTAAGTCTTCCCTAGCAATGCAAATAAATTTATGTATGCTAGACCACAACAGTGGTAGTGCCTGTATACCAAATATTTTGAGTATTCCTATGCTCTCTACAAAACCAGTTAGGTTTTCTAAGTCAGGTCTTTTATCCAGGGTTGTTTGGTTTAAACCACGTTAGTTTAAACCACAATTTAAACCAAGTGGCTTAAAAAAAAGCATGTGGTTCTTTTCAAAAAAAAAATTTTTTTCTTGAAAAACTTCATCATTTTCCCCCAAATGTTTACATGGATTTTACATATTATTTCAAGGATTAAAATTTAATTGATGCAAAGTAATTAGCAAAGCTTTATAGATAAATTACAGATTTAATAAATTTAGAAACTTATATCTTTTAAGGTAATGTAAGATTGCTAAATAGTTTTTCTTTTGTTTTTTTCTTTTTTTAAATCAATGCAGCTTTTCAATTAGGTACATAAATATACAAGGGAGACCAACTAAGTTTTTCTAATATTACATGGAGAAAAATCCAAGTAGCTCTTTTTTTTTATTTATTCAAATTATGATTATTTTTCAGTCTTTTGCATTTCAAAATAGTCGGAAAAGCTTATTTCAACCAAAACTTCATTTATTGCGTAATTTGCTTGATTACTTAAGATTTATTGAGATAGATTATGTACCATTGAGAAGGCATACAATTCTGCTTATACCTGCACACTTTTTGCATCCCCAATAGACGATGCAGTCAGAGCAAGAAAAGAAAATATATAAAATTATAAAAACAAAAAATATTCATGTAACTCAGTGCTCTTATTGAAAAAAAATTAATGCCAAATTTTCACCACTCAAAGAACTTTTTTTCACGAATATAATAAAAGAAGTCTCGTGTATTAATGGTGGAAGAATCAATAAACATTAATTTTTATGAGTTTTCATTATTAAAATATGTTGAAAGAGTATTTTCATACTGAGGCTTTTAATTAATTTTTCTTTTCTTTGATAAAAAATAGGATTCTTAAATGCATATAAACCAGGGGAAATAATGTCTATAACGGAAGAAATAATTATTTTCTTAAAACCTACTTGTCCTGTTTCTATAATTTTTGACACTGATACATTAGGTAAATAAATGACATACATAATTTGTAGCTTTGTTTTTCTATAAATCTTTAAAAAAAATATAGGTTGATCTTTTAGTTTTTAAAGTTCTGTAATGTACATCAGACTTGCGGTTCATTTGTAGATACTGCAAAATACTTTCCATGTTTAAAAATGCATTATTTTAACTTTACTTTTTTTTTTAATGGTTGAAAGCTATTATTATTAATTTTATAATTATGTAAATAACTTGATAATCTTGTAAATTATGAAATAAATTTACAAGAATTTATTCTTGGTTATTTATAGTAGTTAATAATGTCTGAACTATCACAGTACATTAATTCTTCAATTATTTATATCAAGGCCCATTTACACATTGCATTTTTTATAATAGTTAAAGATTTTCAAACAATTTTCTCCTATAGAAATCTCTACGTATGAGGATATGAAATTATAAGATTTCACTATTAATTATTTAATTAATTACAAAGAAATTAGGTACAAACAGGAATATTGCACATTCCTTAACAATTAATTGATAAAATCTTCGTGATTTTCTTAAAATACAATTGTTTTTCTTACAATTTAGTAAAAAAACCAAATAAACCGGTTTAAACCAAAAAAACCTGGTTTAAACCGAAAACAACCATTTTTTTTTCTCCCAAAAAAAACCGTTTTTTTTTTTTCCTTAACCAACCCTGCTTTTATCAGTTAGTAGAAGTGAAATGCAACTTTCAACTTAAATCTTAATGTAAATATTTATTTGTGTTTGTGTGTGTGTGTGTGTAAAATAAAACTAAAAAAGGTCTTAATCTATTTACCAATCTTAGTTTTTTGTTCATTGGCAAATTTGTGTTTTGCAAAAAAAAAAAAAAAACTTTTGTGATGAGGGAAAATTGAAAATGTTTCTTAATTTAGCCCTAGAAAAATACATAAGGACCGCTTATCGAAATATAAGAAACGTGTTCAGCCTAAATTTTACTGGTTATAGATACTCATGTATACGCATACGCAGTCAAATACTGTTATTTTGAACCATCTGAGAACTCAATAAAAAGTTCACTATATCCAAGCTTGTAATTGTTTCTTAGAATTTGATTGTGGTGTTTTTAGAAACAGTCAATGTGATAATGCACAATTTGCTAATGAATTGTAAGCATTTACTTCTAAGCAGCATTGAAAGCTTAAAAATTTGTTGTGGTATTTTTCACTATCAAAATTTGCCCTCCCTTAAAATCTACCATTAATCAAACAGATCACTTCCCCTTTGGAGATAGCTCTGCCTTTGTAGAGCTTGTAATTTTGAAAGTTAAAAGTCATGTTTGTAATTTTAACTATTGTGCTCATTGAGCCACTTTTTAGAATTGATGATTTTGTGTGAAATCTAGTCAACAACTTTGCATTCTTCAGATAATTATTTGATCTATATAAAACTGAAAAGTCAACTTCTGTAAAGTTATGAACAAGCCCATCATTTCAAGCATTTCTGGGATAGCAAGTTCAGTCTTCTGTTTGCTCGTGTTTTTTGTGAACTTACAGTATTATTCTCCATAAACTTGTGATTCCCCCCCCCCCATATTTGTCTTGCAAATTCCCGTATAGAAGATCTAAGCTCGGAACTATAATTTAGGCAAAAGTTACTTATCTTTGCAGTTTTACTAAATTGTATTCAACTTGGAAGAGAAATATCAGTGAGCTATGTGAGCAGTGAACTTCTATATGCTAAACAAGTTTTTCTCGAATTTTTCTCTTTTGCAGTTTTTCAATATTGATACAGACTAAAATGATAGTCAATTGTAAAACTCTTTCAAATATATTGTTTTTCATTTCTTTCATAGTAATTGAATTTTAAAAAGCTATTACGAATTTTTCTCTCTAAAGTCTGTATCAATGGTGGCATACCTATACTACTCAATACT